>NW_026600327.1:0-40000 GCF_029448725.1 Salvelinus fontinalis
ACACAACTCTGTAGAGGAGGAGACACAACTCTGTAGTGGAGGAGACTGAGACACAACTCTGTAGTGGAGGAGACTGAGACACAACTCTGTAGTGGAGGAGACACAACTCTGTAGTGGAGGAGACTGAGACACAACTCTGTAGTGGAGGAGACACAACTCTGTAGAGGAGGAGACTGAGACACAACTCTGTAGTGGAGGAGACTGAGACACAACTCTGTAGTGGAGGAGACACAACTCTGTAGTGGAGGAGACACAACTCTGTAGTGGAGGAGACACAACTCTGTAGTGGAGGAGACTGGGACACAACTCTGTAGAGGAGGAGACTGAGACACAACTCTGTAGTGGAGGAGACACAACTCTGTAGTGGAGGAGACTGAGACACAACTCTGTAGAGGAGGAGACTGAGACACAACTCTGTAGTGGAGGAGACACAACTCTGTAGTGGAGGAGACACAACTCTGTAGTGGAGGAGACACAACTCTGTAGAGGAGGAGACTGAGACACAACTCTGTAGTGGAGGAGACTGAGACACAACTCTGTAGTGGAGGAGACTGGGACACAACTCTGTAGTGGAGGAGACTGAGACACAACTCTGTAGTGGAGGAGACTGAGACACAACTCTGTAGTGGAGGAGACTGAGACACAACTCTGTAGTGGAGGAGACTGAGACACAACTCTGTAGTGGAGGAGACTGAGACACAACTCTGTAGTGGAGGAGACTGGGACACAACTCTGTAGTGGAGGAGACACAACTCTGTAGTGGAGGAGACTGAGACACAACTCTGTAGTGGAGGAGACTGAGACACAACTCTGTAGTGGAGGAGACACAACTCTGTAGAGGAGGAGACTGAGACACAACTCTGTAGTGGAGGAGACTGAGACACAACTCTGTAGTGGAGGAGACACAACTCTGTAGTGGAGGAGACTGAGACACAACTCTGTAGTGGAGGAGACACAACTCTGTAGTGGAGGAGACTGAGACACAACTCTGTAGTGGAGGAGACACAACTCTGTAGAGGAGGAGACTGAGACACAACTCTGTAGTGGAGGAGACACAACTCTGTAGTGGAGGAGACTGAGACACAACTCTGTAGTGGAAGAGACTGAGACACAACTCTGTAGTGGAGGAGACTGAGACACAACTCTGTAGTGGAGGAGACTGAGACACAACTCTGTAGTGGAGGAGACACAACTCTGTAGTGGAGGAGACTGAGACACAACTCTGTAGTGGAGGAGACTGAGACACAACTCTGTAGTGGAGGAGACTGAGACACAACTCTGTAGTGGAGGAGACACAACTCTGTAGTGGAGGAGACACAACTCTGTAGTGGAGGAGACTGAGACACAACTCTGTAGTGGAGGAGACACAACTCTGTAGAGGAGGAGACTGAGACACAACTCTGTAGTGGAGGAGACACAACTCTGTAGTGGAGGAGACTGAGACACAACTCTGTAGTGGAGGAGACACAACTCTGTAGTGGAGGAGACACAACTCTGTAGTGGAGGAGACTGGGACACAACTCTGTAGAGGAGGAGACACAACTCTGTAGTGGAGGAGACACAACTCTGTAGTGGAGGAGACACAACTCTGTAGTGGAGGAGACTGAGACACAACTCTGTAGTGGAGGAGACACAACTCTGTAGAGGAGGAGACTGAGACACAACTCTGTAGTGGAGGAGACTGAGACACAACTCTGTAGTGGAGGAGACTGGGACACAACTCTGTAGTGGAGGAGACTGAGACACAACTCTGTAGAGGAGGAGACTGAGACACAACTCTGTAGAGGAGGAGACACAACTCTGTAGTGGAGGAGACTGAGACACAACTCTGTAGTGGAGGAGACTGAGACACAACTCTGTAGTGGAGGAGACACAACTCTGTAGTGGAGGAGACTGAGACACAACTCTGTAGTGGAGGAGACTGAGACACAACTCTGTAGAGGAGGAGACACAACTCTGTAGTGGAGGAGACTGAGACACAACTCTGTAGTGGAGGAGACACAACTCTGTAGTGGAGGAGACACAACTCTGTAGTGGAGGAGACACAACTCTGTAGTGGAGGAGACTGGGACACAACTCTGTAGTGGAGGAGACTGAGACACAACTCTGTAGTGGAGGAGACACAACTCTGTAGTGGAGGAGACTGAGACACAACTCTGTAGTGGAGGAGACTGAGACACAACTCTGTAGAGGAGGAGACACAACTCTGTAGTGGAGGAGACTGAGACACAACTCTGTAGTGGAGGAGACTGAGACACAACTCTGTAGAGGAGGAGACACAACTCTGTAGTGGAGGAGACTGAGACACAACTCTGTAGTGGAGGAGACACAACTCTGTAGAGGAGGAGACTGAGACACAACTCTGTAGTGGAGGAGACTGAGACACAACTCTGTAGTGGAGGAGACACAACTCTGTAGTGGAGGAGACACAACTCTGTAGTGGAGGAGACACAACTCTGTAGTGGAGGAGACTGGGACACAACTCTGTAGAGGACGAGACTGAGACACTCTGTTACTATGGAACTCTGTCTGGTGTGTGTTACTATGTAACTCTGTCTGGTGTGTGTTACTATGGATCTCTGTCTGGTGTGTGTAACTATGGATCTCTGTCTGGTGTGTGTTACTATGGATCTCTGTCTGGTGTGTGTAACTATGGAACTCTGTCTGGTGTGTGTTACTATGGAACTCTGTCTGGTGTGTGTGTAACTCTGTGTTACTATGGAACTCTGTCTGGTGTGTGTAACTATGGATCTCTGTCTGGTGTGTGTAACTATGGAACTCTGTCTGGTGTGTGTTACTATGGATCTCTGTCTGGTGTGTGTAACTATGGATCTCTGTCTGGTGTGTGTTACTATGGATCTCTGTCTGGTGTGTGTAACTATGGATCTCTGTCTGGGGTGTGTTACTATGGAACTCTGTCTGGTGTGTGTAACTATGGATCTCTGTCTGGTGTGTGTAACTATGGATCTCTGTCTGGTGTGTGTAACTATGGATCTCTGTCTGGTGTGTGTTACTATGGATCTCTGTCTGGTGTGTGTTACTATGGAACTCTGTCTGGTGTGTGTGTAACTCTGTGTTACTATGGAACTCTGTCTGGTGTGTGTTACTATGGAACTCTGTCTGGTGTGTGTTACTATGGAACTCTGTCTGGTGTGTGTAACTATGGATCTCTGTCTGGTGTGTGTAACTATGGATCTCTGTCTGGTGTGTGTAACTATGGATCTCTGTCTGGTGTGTGTTACTATGGATCTCTGTCTGGTGTGTGTAACTATGGATCTCTGTCTGGTGTGTGTTACTATGGATTTCTGTCTGGTGTGTGTAACTATGGATCTATGTCTGGTGTGTGTTACTATGGATCTCTGTCTGGTGTGTGTAACTATGGAACTCTGTCTGGTGTGTGTAACTATGGATCTCTGTCTGGTGTGTGTAACTATGGAACTCTGTCTGGTGTGTGTTACTATGGAACTCTGTCTGGTGTGTGTAACTATGGATCTCTGTCTGGTGTGTGTTACTATGGAACTCTGTCTGGTGTGTGTTACTATGGATCTCTGTCTGGTGTGTGTAACTATGGAACTCTGTCTGGTGTGTGTTACTATGGAACTCTGTCTGGTGTATGTAACTATGGAACTCTGTCTGGTGTGTGTAACTATGGAACTCTGTCTGGTGTGTGTAACTATGGAACTCTGTCTGGTGTGTGTAACTATGGATCTCTGTCTGGTGTGTGTAACTATGGATCTCTGTCTGGTGTGTGTAACTATGGATCTCTGTCTGGTGTGTGTAACTATGGATCTCTGTCTGGTGTGTGTAACTATGGATCTCTGTCTGGTGTGTGTAACTATGGAACTCTGTCTGGTGTGTGTAACTATGGAACTCTGTCTGGTGTGTGTGTAACTCTGTGTTACTATGGAACTCTGTCTGGTGTGTGTTACTATGGAACTCTGTCTGGTGTGTGTAACTATGGAACTCTGTCTGGTGTGTGTAACTATGGATCTCTGTCTGGTGTGTGTTACTATGGAACTCTGTCTGGTGTGTGTAACTATGGAACTCTGTCTGGTGTGTGTTACTATGGAACTCTGTCTGGTGTGTGTAACTATGGAACTCTGTCTGGTGTGTGTAACTATGGAACTCTGTCTGGTGTGTGTAACTATAGATCTCTGTCTGGTGTGTGTAACTATGGATCTCTGTCTGGTGTGTGTAACTATGGAACTCTGTCTGGTGTGTGTAACTATGGAACTCTGTCTGGTGTGTGTAACTATGGAACTCTGTCTGGTGTGTGTTACTATGGAACTCTGTCTGGTGTGTGTAACTATGGAACTCTGTCTGGTGTGTGTAACTATGGAACTCTGTCTGGTGTGTGTAACTATGGATCTCTGTCTGGTGTGTGTAACTATGGATCTCTGTCTGGTGTGTGTAACTATGGAACTCTGTCTGGTGTGTGTAACTATGGAACTCTGTCTGGTGTGTGTTACTATGGAACTTTGTCTGGTGTGTGTGTAACTCTGTGTTACTATGGAACTCTGTCTGGTGCGTGTTACTATGGAACTCTGTCTGGTGTGTGTAACTATGGATCTCTGTATGGTGTGTGTGTAACTCTGTGTTACTATGGAACTCTGTCTGGTGTGTGTAACTATGTAACTCTGTCTGGTGTGTGTTACTATGGAACTCTGTCTGGTGTGTGTAACTATGGATCTCTGTCTGGTGTGTGTAACTATGGAACTCTGTCTGGTGTGTGTAACTATGGAACTCTGTCTGGTGTGTGTAACTATGGAACTCTGTCTGGTGTGTGTAACTATGGAACTCTGTCTGGTGTGTGTTACTATGGAACTCTGTCTGGTGTGTGTTACTATGGATCTCTGTCTGGTGTGTGTAACTATGGAACTCTGTCTGGTGTGTGTTACTATGGAACTCTGTCTGGTGTGTGTTACTATGGAACTCTGTTTGGTGTGTGTAACTATGGATCTCTGTCTGGTGTGTGTGTAACTCTATGTTACTATGGAACTCTGTCTGGTGTGTGTAACTATGGAACTCTGTCTGGTGTGTGTTACTATGGAACTCTGTCTGGTGTGTGTGTAACTCTGTGTTACTATGGAACTCTGTCTGGTGTGTGTTACTATGGAACTCTGTCTGGTGTGTGTAACTATGGATCTCTGTCTGGTGTGTGTGTAACTCTGTGTTACTATGGAACTCTGTCTGGTGTGTGTAACTATGTAACTCTGTCTGGTGTGTGTTACTATGGAACTCTGTCTGGTGTGTGTAACTATGGATCTCTGTCTGGTGTGTGTAACTATGGAACTCTGTCTGGTGTGTGTAACTATGGAACTCTGTCTGGTGTGTGTAACTATGGAACTCTGTCTGGTGTGTGTAACTATGGAACTCTGTCTGGTGTGTGTTACTATGGAACTCTGTCTGGTGTGTGTTACTATGGATCTCTGTCTGGTGTGTGTAACTATGGAACTCTGTCTGGTGTGTGTTACTATGGAACTCTGTCTGGTGTGTGTTACTATGGAACTCTGTCTGGTGTGTGTAACTATGGATCTCTGTCTGGTGTGTGTGTAACTCTATGTTACTATGGAACTCTGTCTGGTGTGTGTAACTATGGAACTCTGTCTGGTGTGTGTAACTATGGAACTCTGTCTGGTGTGTGTGTAACTCTGTGTTACTATGGAACTCTGTCTGGTGTGTGTAACTATGGATCTCTGTCTGGTGTGTGTTACTATGGAACTCTGTCTGGTGTGTGTTACTATGGATCTCTGTCTGGTGTGTGTTACTATGGATATCTGTCTGGTGTGTGTAACTATGGAACTCTGTCTGGTGTGTGTTACTATGGAACTCTGTCTGGTGTGTGTAACTATGGAACTCTGTCTGGTGTGTGTAACTATGTTATTCTGTCTGGTGTGTGTTACTATGGAACTCTGTCTGGTGTGTGTTACTATGGAACTCTGTCTGGTGTGTGTTACTATGTAACTCTGTCTGGTGTGTGTAACTATGGAACTCTGTCTGGTGTGTGTTACTATGGATCTCTGTCTGGTGTGTGTAACTATGGAACTCTGTCTGGTGTGTGTTACTATGGATCTCTGTCTGGTGTGTGTAACTATGGAACTCTGTCTGGTGTGTGTAACTATGGAACTCTGTCTGGTGTGTGTAACTATGGAACTCTGTCTGGTGTGAGTAACTATGTAACTCTGTCTGGTGTGTGTTACTATGGAACTCTGTCTGGTGTGTGTAACTATGGAACTCTGTCTGGTGTGTGTAACTATGTAACTCTGTCTGGTGTGTGTTACTATGGAACTCTGTCTGGTGTGTGTAACTATGGAACTCTGTCTGGTGTGTGTAACTATGTAACTCTGTCTGGTGTGTGTAACTATGTAACTCTGTCTGGTGTGTGTTACTATGGAACTCTGTCTGGTGTGTGTAACTATGTAACTCTGTCTGGTGTGTGTAACTATGTAACTCTGTCTGGTGTGTGTTACTATGGAACTCTGTCTGGTGTGTGTTACTATGGATCTCTGTCTGGTGTGTGTTACTATGTAACTCTGTCTGGTGTGTGTTACTATGGATCTCTGTCTGGTTTGTGTTACTATGGATCTCTGTCTGGTGTGTGTAACTATGGAACTCTGTCTGGTGTGTGTGTAACTCTGTGTTACTATGGAACTCTGTCTGGTGTGTGTAACTATGGAAATCTGTCTGGTGTGTGTAACTATGTAACTCTGTCTGGTGTGTGTTACTATGGAACTCTGTCTGGTGTGTGTAACTATGGATCTCTGTCTGGTTTGTGTTACTATGGAACTCTGTCTGGTGTGTGTTACTATGGATCTCTGTCTGGTGTGTGTAACTATGGAACTCTGTCTGGTGTGTGTAACTATGGAACTCTGTCTGGTGTGTGTGTAACTCTGTGTTACTATGGAACTCTGTCTGGTGTGTGTAACTATGGAAATCTGTCTGGTGTGTGTAACTATGTAACTCTGTCTGGTGTGTGTTACTATGGAACTCTGTCTGGTGTGTGTAACTATGGATCTCTGTCTGGTTTGTGTTACTATGGAACTCTGTCTGGTGTGTGTTACTATGGATCTCTGTCTGGTGTGTGTAACTATGGAACTCTGTCTGGTGTGTGTAACTATGGAACTCTGTCTGGTGTGTGTGTAACTCTGTGTTACTATGGAACTCTGTCTGGTGTGTGTAACTATGGAAATCTGTCTGGTGTGTGTAACTATGTAACTCTGTCTGGTGTGTGTTACTATGGAACTCTGTCTGGTGTGTGTAACTATGGAACTCTGTCTGGTGTGTGTAACTATGTAACTCTGTCTGGTGTGTGTTACTATGGAACTCTGTCTGGTGTGTGTAACTATGGAACTCTGTCTGGTGTGTGTAACTATGGATCTCTGTCTGGTGTGTGTAACTATGGAACTCTGTCTGGTGTGTGTTACTATGTAACTCTGTCTGGTGTGTGTAACTATGGAACTCTGTCTGGTGTGTGTAACTATGGAACTCTGTCTGGTGTGTGTAACTATGTAACTCTGTCTGGTGTGTGTAACTATGTAACTCTGTCTGGTGTGTGTTACTATGGAACTCTGTCTGGTGTGTGTAACTATGGAACTCTGTCTGGTGTGTGTAACTATGTAACTCTGTCTGGTGTGTGTTACTATGGAACTCTGTCTGGTGTGTGTTACTATGGATCTCTGTCTGGTGTGTGTTACTATGTAACTCTGTCTGGTGTGTGTTACTATGGATCTCTGTCTGGTTTGTGTTACTATGGATCTCTGTCTGGTGTGTGTAACTATGGAACTCTGTCTGGTGTGTGTGTAACTCTGTGTTACTATGGAACTCTGTCTGGTGTGTGTAACTATGGAAATCTGTCTGGTGTGTGTAACTATGTAACTCTGTCTGGTGTGTGTTACTATGGAACTCTGTCTGGTGTGTGTAACTATGGATCTCTGTCTGGTTTGTGTTACTATGGAACTCTGTCTGGTGTGTGTTACTATGGATCTCTGTCTGGTGTGTGTAACTATGGAACTCTGTCTGGTGTGTGTAACTATGGAACTCTGTCTGGTGTGTGTGTAACTCTGTGTTACTATGGAACTCTGTCTGGTGTGTGTAACTATGGAAATCTGTCTGGTGTGTGTAACTATGTAACTCTGTCTGGTGTGTGTTACTATGGAACTCTGTCTGGTGTGTGTAACTATGTAACTCTGTCTGGTGTGTGTAACTATGTAACTCTGTCTGGTGTGTGTTACTATGGAACTCTGTCTGGTGTGTGTAACTATGGAACTCTGTCTGGTGTGTGTAACTATGGATCTCTGTCTGGTGTGTGTAACTATGGAACTCTGTCTGGTGTGTGTAACTATGTAACTCTGTCTGGTGTGTGTTACTATGGAACTCTGTCTGGTGTGTGTAACTATGGAACTCTGTCTGGTGTGTGTAACTATGTAACTCTGTCTGGTGTGTGTTACTATGGAACTCTGTCTGGTGTGTGTAACTATGGAACTCTGTCTGGTGTGTGTAACTATGTAACTCTGTCTGGTGTGTGTTACTATGGAACTCTGTCTGGTGTGTGTAACTATGGAACTCTGTCTGGTGTGTGTAACTATGGAACTCTGTCTGGTGTGTGTAACTATGTAACTCTGTGTAACTATGGAACTCTGTCTGGTGTGTGTAACTATGTAACTCTGTGTAACTATGGAACTCTGTCTGGTGTGTGTTACTATGGAACTCTGTCTGGTGTGTGTAACTATGGAACTCTGTCTGGTGTGTGTTACTATGGAACTCTGTCTGGTGTGTGTGTAACTCTGTTTGGTGTGTGTAACTATGGAACTCTGTCTGGTGTGTGTAACTATGGAACTCTGTCTGGTGTGTGTTACTATGTAACTCTGTCTGGTGTGTGTTACTATGGAACTCTGTCTGGTGTGTGTAACTATGGATCTCTGTCTGGTGTGTGTAACTAATGAACTCTGTCTGGTGTGTGTAACTATGTAACTCTGTCTGGTGTGTGTTACTATGGAACTCTGTCTGGTGTGTGTAACTATGGAACTCTGTCTGGTGTGTGTAACTATGTAACTCTGTCTGGTGTGTGTTACTATGGAACTCTGTCTGGTGTGTGTAACTATGGATCTCTGTCTGGTGTGTGTTACTATGTAACTCTGTCTGGTGTGTGTAACTATGGAACTCTGTCTGGTGTGTGTAACAATGTAACTCTGTCTGGTGTGTGTTACTATGGAACTCTGTCTGGTGTGTGTTACTATGGAACTCTGTCTGGTGTGTGTAACTATGGATCTCTGTCTGGTGTGTGTAACTATGTAACTCTGTCTGGTGTGTGTTACTATGGAACTCTGTCTGGTGTGTGTAACTATGGATCTCTGTCTGGTGTGTGTAACTATGGATCTCTGTCTGGTGTGTGTTACTATGGAACTCTGTCTGGTGTGTGTAACTATGGATCTCTGTCTGGTGTGTGTTACTATGGATCTCTGTCTGGTGTGTGTAACTATGTAACTCTGTCTGGTGTGTGTAACTATGTAACTCTGTCTGGTGTGTGTAACTATGGAACTCTGTCTGGTGTGTGTTACTATGGAACTCTGTCTGGTGTGTGTAACTATGGATCTCTGTCTGGTGTGTGTTACTATGGAACTCTGTCTGGTGTGTGTAACTATGGATCTCTGTCTGGTGTGTGTAACTATGGAACTCTGTCTGGTGTGTGTTACTATGGATCTCTGTCTGGTGTGTGTTACTATGGAACTCTGTCTGGTGTGTGTGTAACTCTGTGTTACTATGGAACTCTGTCTGGTGTGTGTTACTATGGAACTCTGTCTGGTGTGTGTTACTATGGAACTCTGTCTGGTGTGTGTAACTATGGATCTCTGTCTGGTGTGTGTAACTATGGATCTCTGTCTGGTGTGTGTAACTATGGATCTCTGTCTGGTGTGTGTTACTATGGATCTCTGTCTGGTGTGTGTAACTATGGATATCTGTCTGGTGTGTGTTACTATGGATTTCTGTCTGGTGTGTGTAACTATGGATCTATGTCTGGTGTGTGTTACTATGGATCTCTGTCTGGTGTGTGTAACTATGGAACTCTGTCTGGTGTGTGTAACTATGGATCTCTGTCTGGTGTGTGTAACTATGGAACTCTGTCTGGTGTGTGTTACTATGGAACTCTGTCTGGTGTGTGTAACTATGGATCTCTGTCTGGTGTGTGTTACTATGGAACTCTGTCTGGTGTGTGTTACTATGGATCTCTGTCTGGTGTGTGTAACTATGGAACTCTGTCTGGTGTGTGTTACTATGGAACTCTGTCAGGTGTATGTAACTATGGAACTCTGTCTGGTGTGTGTAACTATGGAACTCTGTCTGGTGTGTGTAACTATGGAACTCTGTCTGGTGTGTGTAACTATGGATCTCTGTCTGGTGTGTGTAACTATGGATCTCTGTCTGGTGTGTGTAACTATGGATCTCTGTCTGGTGTGTGTAACTATGGATATCTGTCTGGTGTGTGTAACTATGGAACTCTGTCTGGTGTGTGTAACTTTTGAACTCTGTCTGGTGTGTGTGTAACTCTGTGTTACTATGGAACTCTGTCTGGTGTGTGTTACTATGGAACTCTGTCTGGTGTGTGTTACTATGGATCTCTGTCTGGTGTGTGTAACTATGGAACTCTGTCTGGTGTGTGTAACTATGGATCTCTGTCTGGTGTGTGTTACTATGGAACTCTGTCTGGTGTGTGTAACTATGGAACTCTGTCTGGTGTGTGTTACTATGGAACTCTGTCTGGTGTGTGTAACTATGGAACTCTGTCTGGTGTGTGTAACTATGGAACTCTGTCTGGTGTGTGTAACTATGGATCTCTGTCTGGTGTGTGTAACTATGGATCTCTGTCTGGTGTGTGTAACTATGGAACTCTGTCTGGTGTGTGTAACTATGGAACTCTGTCTGGTGTGTGTAACTATGGAACTCTGTCTGGTGTGTGTTACTATGGAACTCTGTCTGGTGTGTGTAACTATGGAACTCTGTCTGGTGTGTGTAACTATGGAACTCTGTCTGGTGTGTGTAACTATGGATCTCTGTCTGGTGTGTGTAACTATGGATCTCTGTCTGGTGTGTGTAACTATGGAACTCTGTCTGGTGTGTGTAACTATGGAACTCTGTCTGGTGTGTGTTACTATGGAACTCTTTCTGGTGTGTGTGTAACTCTGTGTTACTATGGAACTCTGTCTGGTGTGTGTTACTATGGAACTCTGTCTGGTGTGTGTAACTATGGATCTCTGTCTGGTGTGTGTGTAACTCTGTGTTACTATGGAACTCTGTCTGGTGTGTGTAACTATGTAACTCTGTCTGGTGTGTGTTACTATGGAACTCTGTCTGGTGTGTGTAACTATGGATCTCTGTCTGGTGTGTGTAACTATGGAACTCTGTCTGGTGTGTGTAACTATGGAACTCTGTCTGGTGTGTGTAACTATGGAACTCTGTCTGGTGTGTGTAACTATGGAACTCTGTCTGGTGTGTGTTACTATGGAACTCTGTCTGGTGTGTGTTACTATGGATCTCTGTCTGGTGTGTGTAACTATGGAACTCTGTCTGGTGTGTGTTACTATGGAACTCTGTCTGGTGTGTGTTACTATGGAACTCTGTCTGGTGTGTGTAACTATGGATCTCTGTCTGGTGTGTGTGTAACTCTATGTTACTATGGAACTCTGTCTGGTGTGTGTAACTATGGAACTCTGTCTGGTGTGTGTAACTATGGAACTCTGTCTGGTGTGTGTGTAACTCTGTGTTACTATGGAACTCTGTCTGGTGTGTGTAACTATGGATCTCTGTCTGGTGTGTGTTACTATGTAACTCTGTCTGGTGTGTGTTACTATGGATCTCTGTCTGGTGTGTGTTACTATGGATATCTGTCTGGTGTGTGTAACTATGGAACTCTGTCTGGTGTGTGTTACTATGGAACTCTGTCTGGTGTGTGTAACTATGGAACTCTGTCTGGTGTGTGTAACTATGTTACTCTGTCTGGTGTGTGTTACTATGGAACTCTGTCTGGTGTGTGTTACTATGGAACTCTGTCTGGTGTGTGTTACTATGTAACTCTGTCTGGTGTGTGTAACTATGGAACTCTGTCTGGTGTGTGTTACTATGGATCTCTGTCTGGTGTGTGTAACTATGGAACTCTGTCTGGTGTGTGTTACTATGGATCTCTGTCTGGTGTGTGTAACTATGGAACTCTGTCTGGTGTGTGTAACTATGGAACTCTGTCTGGTGTGTGTAACTATGGAACTCTGTCTGGTGTGAGTAACTATGTAACTCTGTCTGGTGTGTGTTACTATGGAACTCTGTCTGGTGTGTGTAACTATGGAACTCTGTCTGGTGTGTGTAACTATGTAACTCTGTCTGGTGTGTGTTACTATGGAACTCTGTCTGGTGTGTGTAACTATGGAACTCTGTCTGGTGTGTGTAACTATGTAACTCTGTCTGGTGTGTGTAACTATGCAACTCTGTCTGGTGTGTGTTACTATGGAACTCTGTCTGGTGTGTGTAACTATGGAACTCTGTCTGGTGTGTGTAACTATGTAACTCTGTCTGGTGTGTGTTACTATGGAACTCTGTCTGGTGTGTGTTACTATGGATCTCTGTCTGGTGTGTGTTACTATGTAACTCTGTCTGGTGTGTGTTACTATGGATCTCTGTCTGGTTTGTGTTACTATGGATCTCTGTCTGGTGTGTGTAACTATGGAACTCTGTCTGGTGTGTGTGTAACTCTGTGTTACTATGGAACTCTGTCTGGTGTGTGTAACTATGGAAATCTGTCTGGTGTGTGTAACTATGTAACTCTGTCTGGTGTGTGTTACTATGGAACTCTGTCTGGTGTGTGTAACTATGGATCTCTGTCTGGTTTGTGTTACTATGGAACTCTGTCTGGTGTGTGTTACTATGGATCTCTGTCTGGTGTGTGTAACTATGGAACTCTGTCTGGTGTGTGTAACTATGGAACTCTGTCTGGTGTGTGTGTAACTCTGTGTTACTATGGAACTCTGTCTGGTGTGTGTAACTATGGAAATCTGTCTGGTGTGTGTAACTATGTAACTCTGTCTGGTGTGTGTTACTATGGAACTCTGTCTGGTGTGTGTAACTATGGATCTCTGTCTGGTTTGTGTTACTATGGAACTCTGTCTGGTGTGTGTTACTATGGATCTCTGTCTGGTGTGTGTAACTATGGAACTCTGTCTGGTGTGTGTAACTATGGAACTCTGTCTGGTGTGTGTGTAACTCTGTGTTACTATGGAACTCTGTCTGGTGTGTGTAACTATGGAAATCTGTCTGGTGTGTGTAACTATGTAACTCTGTCTGGTGTGTGTTACTATGGAACTCTGTCTGGTGTGTGTAACTATGTAACTCTGTCTGGTGTGTGTAACTATGTAACTCTGTCTGGTGTGTGTTACTATGGAACTCTGTCTGGTGTGTGTAACTATGGAACTCTGTCTGGTGTGTGTAACTATGGATCTCTGTCTGGTGTGTGTAACTATGGAACTCTGTCTGGTGTGTGTTACTATGTAACTCTGTCTGGTGTGTGTAACTATGGAACTCTGTCTGGTGTGTGTAACTATGGAACTCTGTCTGGTGTGTGTAACTATGTAACTCTGTCTGGTGTGTGTAACTATGTAACTCTGTCTGGTGTGTGTTACTATGGAACTCTGTCTGGTGTGTGTAACTATGGAACTCTGTCTGGTGTGTGTAACTATGTAACTCTGTCTGGTGTGTGTTACTATGGAACTCTGTCTGGTGTGTGTTACTATGGATCTCTGTCTGGTGTGTGTTACTATGTAACTCTGTCTGGTGTGTGTTACTATGGATCTCTGTCTGGTTTGTGTTACTATGGATCTCTGTCTGGTGTGTGTAACTATGGAACTCTGTCTGGTGTGTGTGTAACTCTGTGTTACTATGGAACTCTGTCTGGTGTGTGTAACTATGGAAATCTGTCTGGTGTGTGTAACTATGTAACTCTGTCTGGTGTGTGTTACTATGGAACTCTGTCTGGTGTGTGTAACTATGGATCTCTGTCTGGTTTGTGTTACTATGGAACTCTGTCTGGTGTGTGTTACTATGGATCTCTGTCTGGTGTGTGTAACTATGGAACTCTGTCTGGTGTGTGTAACTATGGAACTCTGTCTGGTGTGTGTGTAACTCTGTGTTACTATGGAACTCTGTCTGGTGTGTGTAACTATGTAACTCTGTCTGGTGTGTGTTACTATGGAACTCTGTCTGGTGTGTGTAACTATGTAACTCTGTCTGGTGTGTGTAACTATGTAACTCTGTCTGGTGTGTGTTACTATGGAACTCTGTCTGGTGTGTGTAACTATGGAACTCTGTCTGGTGTGTGTAACTATGGAACTCTGTCTGGTGTGTGTAACTATGGAACTCTGTCTGGTGTGTGTAACTATGTAACTCTGTCTGGTGTGTGTTACTATGGAACTCTGTCTGGTGTGTGTAACTATGGAACTCTGTCTGGTGTGTGTAACTATGTAACTCTGTCTGGTGTGTGTTACTATGGAACTCTGTCTGGTGTGTGTAACTATGGAACTCTGTCTGGTGTGTGTAACTATGCAACTCTGTCTGGTGTGTGTTACTATGGAACTCTGTCTGGTGTGTGTAACTATGGAACTCTGTCTGGTGTGTGTAACTATGGAACTCTGTCTGGTGTGTGTAACTATGTAACTCTGTGTAACTATGGAACTCTGTCTGGTGTGTGTAACTATGTAACTCTGTGTAACTATGGAACTCTGTCTGGTGTGTGTTACTATGGAACTCTGTCTGGTGTGTGTAACTATGGAACTCTGTCTGGTGTGTGTTACTATGGAACTCTGTCTGGTGTGTGTGTAACTCTGTTTGGTGTGTGTAACTATGGAACTCTGTCTGGTGTGTGTAACTATGGAACTCTGTCTGGTGTGTGTTACTATGTAACTCTGTCTGGTGTGTGTTACTATGGAACTCTGTCTGGTGTGTGTAACTATGGATCTCTGTCTGGTGTGTGTAACTAATGAACTCTGTCTGGTGTGTGTAACTATGTAACTCTGTCTGGTGTGTGTTACTATGGAACTCTGTCTGGTGTGTGTAACTATGGAACTCTGTCTGGTGTGTGTAACTATGTAACTCTGTCTGGTGTGTGTTACTATGGAACTCTGTCTGGTGTGTGTAACTATGGATCTCTGTCTGGTGTGTGTTACTATGTAACTCTGTCTGGTGTGTGTAACTATGGAACTCTGTCTGGTGTGTGTAACAATGTAACTCTGTCTGGTGTGTGTTACTATGGAACTCTGTCTGGTGTGTGTAACTATGGATCTCTGTCTGGTGTGTGTTACTATGTAACTCTGTCTGGTGTGTGTAACTATGTAACTCTGTCTGGTGTGTGTTACTATGGAACTCTGTCTGGTGTGTGTAACTATGGATCTCTGTCTGGTGTGTGTTACTATGTAACTCTGTCTGGTGTGTGTTACTATGGAACTCTGTCTGGTGTGTGTAACTATGGATCTCTGTCTGGTGTGTGTTACTATGTAACTCTGTCTGGTGTGTGTAACTATGTAACTCTGTCTGGTGTGTGTAACTATGTAACTCTGTCTGGTGTGTGTTACTATGGAACTCTGTCTGGTGTGTGTTACTATGGAACTCTGTCTGGTGTGTGTAACTATGGACCTCTGTCTGGTGTGTGTTACTATGGATCTCTGTCTGGTGTGTGTAACTATGGAACTCTGTCTGGTGTGTGTAACTATGGATCTCTGTCTGGTGTGTGTTACTATGGATCTCTGTCTGGTGTGTGTAACTATGGAACTCTGTCTGGTGTGTGTTACTATGGATCTCTGTCTGGTGTGTGTTACTATGGAACTCTGTCTGGTGTGTGTTACTATGGATCTCTGTCTGGTGTGTGTAACTATGGAACTCTGTTTGGTGTGTGTAACTATGGAACTCTGTCTGGTGTGTGTAACTATGGAACTCTGTCTGGTGTGTGTGTAACTCTGTGTAACTATGGAACTCTGTCTGGTGTGTGTTACTATGGAACTCTGTCTGGTGTGTGTAACTATGGAACTCTGTCTGGTGTGTGTAACTATGGAACTCTGTCTGGTGTGTGTAACTATGGAACTCTGTCTGGTGTGTGTGTAACTCTGTGTAACTATGGAACTCTGTCTGGTGTGTGTAACTATGTGTTACTATGGAACTCTGTCTGGTGTGTGTTACTATGGAACTCTGTCTGGTGTGTGTTACTATGGACCTCTGTCTGGTGTGTGTTACTATGGACCTCTGTCTGGTGTGTGTGTAACTCTGTGTTACTATGGAACTCTGTCTGGTGTGTGTAACTATGGAACTCTGTCTGGTGTGTGTTACTATGGACCTCTGTCTGGTGTGTGTGTAACTCTGTGTTACTATGGAACTCTGTCTGGTGTGTGTAACTATGGAACTCTGTCTGGTGTGTGTAACTATGTAACTCTGTCTGGTGTGTGTAACTATGGATCTCTGTCTGGTGTGTGTAACTATGGATCTCTGTCTGGTGTGTGTAACTATGGAACTCTGTCTGGTGTGTGTAACTATGGATCTCTGTCTGGTGTGTGTTACTATGGAACTCTGTCTGGTGTGTGTAACTATGGAACTCTGTCTGGTGTGTGTAACTATGGAACTCTGTCTGGTGTGTGTAACTATGGAACTCTGTCTGGTGTGTGTAACTATGTGTTACTATGGAACTCTGTCTGGTGTGTGTTACTATGGAACTCTGTCTGGTGTGTGTAACTATGGAACTCTGTCTGGTGTGTGTTACTATGGACCTCTGTCTGGTGTGTGTGTAACTCTGTGTTACTATGGAACTCTGTCTGGTGTGTGTAACTATGGATCTCTGTCTGGTGTGTGTAACTATGGAACTCTGTCTGGTGTGTGTAACTATGGAACTCTGTCTGGTGTGTGTTACTATGGACCTCTGTCTGGTGTGTGTGTAACTCTGTGTTACTATGGAACTCTGTCTGGTGTGTGTAACTATGGATCTCTGTCTGGTGTGTGTTACTATGGATCTCTGTCTGGTGTGTGTTACTATGGAACTCTGTCTGGTGTGTGTTACTATGGACCTCTGTCTGGTGTGTGTGTAACTCTGTGTTACTATGGAACTCTGTCTGGTGTGTGTAACTATGGAACTCTGTCTGGTGTGTGTAACTATGTAACTCTGTCTGGTGTGTGTAACTATGGATCTCTGTCTGGTGTGTGTAACTATGGATCTCTGTCTGGTGTGTGTAACTATGGAACTCTGTCTGGTGTGTGTAACTATGGATCTCTGTCTGGTGTGTGTTACTATGGAACTCTGTCTGGTGTGTGTAACTATGGAACTCTGTCTGGTGTGTGTAACTATGGAACTCTGTCTGGTGTGTGTAACTATGGAACTCTGTCTGGTGTGTGTAACTATGTGTTACTATGGAACTCTGTCTGGTGTGTGTTACTATGGAACTCTGTCTGGTGTGTGTAACTATGGAACTCTGTCTGGTGTGTGTTACTATGGACCTCTGTCTGGTGTGTGTGTAACTCTGTGTTACTATGGAACTCTGTCTGGTGTGTGTAACTATGGATCTCTGTCTGGTGTGTGTAACTATGGAACTCTGTCTGGTGTGTGTAACTATGGAACTCTGTCTGGTGTGTGTTACTATGGACCTCTGTCTGGTGTGTGTGTAACTCTGTGTTACTATGGAACTCTGTCTGGTGTGTGTAACTATGGATCTCTGTCTGGTGTGTGTTACTATGGATCTCTGTCTGGTGTGTGTTACTATGGAACTCTGTCTGGTGTGTGTTACTATGGACCTCTGTCTGGTGTGTGTGTAACTCTGTGTTACTATGGAACTCTGTCTGGTGTGTGTAACTATGGATCTCTGTCTGGTGTGTGTTACTATGGATCTCTGTCTGGTGTGTGTAACTATGGAACTCTGTCTGGTGTGTGTAACTATGGAACTCTGTCTGGTGTGTGTTACTATGGAACTCTGTCTGGTGTGTGTGTAACTCTGTGTTACTATGGATCTCTGTCTGGTGTGTGTAACTATGGAACTCTGTCTGGTGTGTGTAACTATGGAACTCTGTCTGGTGTGTGTAACTATGGAACTCTGTCTGGTGTGTGTGTAACTCTGTGTTACTATGGAACTCTGTCTGGTGTGTGTAACTATGGAACTTTGTCTGGTGTGTGTGTAACTCTGTGTTACTATGGAACTCTGTCTGGTGTGTGTAACTATGGATCTCTGTCTGGTGTGTGTAACTATGGATCTCTGTCTGGTGTGTGTAACTATGTAACTCTGTCTGGTGTGTGTAACTATGGAACTCTGTCTGGTGTGTGTAACTATGTAACTCTGTCTGGTGTGTGTAACTATGGATCTCTGTCTGGTGTGTGTAACTATGTAACTCTGTCTGGTGTGTGTAACTATGTAACTCTGTCTGGTGTGTGTAACTATGGAACTCTGTCTGGTGTGTGTAACTATGGAACTCTGTCTGGTGTGTGTAACTATGGATCTCTGTCTGGTGTGTGTAACTATGTAACTCTGTCTGGTGTGTGTAACTATGTAACTCTGTCTGTTGTGTGTAACTATGGAACTCTGTCTGGTGTGTGTAACTATGGAACTCTGTCTGGTGTGTGTGTAACTCTGTGTTACTATGGAACTCTGTCTGGTGTGTGTTACTATGTATCTCTGTCTGGTGTGTGTTACTATGGACCTCTGTCTGGTGTGTGTGTAACTCTGTGTTACTATGGAACTCTGTCTGGTGTGTGTAACTATGGAACTCTGTCTGGTGTGTGTAACTATGTAACTCTGTCTGGTGTGTGTAACTATGGATCTCTGTCTGGTGTGTGTAACTATGGATCTCTGTCTGGTGTGTGTAACTATGGAACTCTGTCTGGTGTGTGTAACTATGGATCTCTGTCTGGTGTGTGTTACTATGGAACTCTGTCTGGTGTGTGTAACTATGGAACTCTGTCTGGTGTGTGTAACTATGGAACTCTGTCTGGTGTGTGTAACTATGGAACTCTGTCTGGTGTGTGTAACTATGTGTTACTATGGAACTCTGTCTGGTGTGTGTTACTATGGAACTCTGTCTGGTGTGTGTAACTATGGAACTCTGTCTGGTGTGTGTTACTATGGACCTCTGTCTGGTGTGTGTGTAACTCTGTGTTACTATGGAACTCTGTCTGGTGTGTGTAACTATGGATCTCTGTCTGGTGTGTGTAACTATGGAACTCTGTCTGGTGTGTGTAACTATGGAACTCTGTCTGGTGTGTGTTACTATGGACCTCTGTCTGGTGTGTGTGTAACTCTGTGTTACTATGGAACTCTGTCTGGTGTGTGTAACTATGGATCTCTGTCTGGTGTGTGTTACTATGGATCTCTGTCTGGTGTGTGTTACTATGGAACTCTGTCTGGTGTGTGTTACTATGGACCTCTGTCTGGTGTGTGTGTAACTCTGTGTTACTATGGAACTCTGTCTGGTGTGTGTAACTATGGATCTCTGTCTGGTGTGTGTTACTATGGATCTCTGTCTGGTGTGTGTAACTATGGAACTCTGTCTGGTGTGTGTAACTATGGAACTCTGTCTGGTGTGTGTTACTATGGAACTCTGTCTGGTGTGTGTGTAACTCTGTGTTACTATGGATCTCTGTCTGGTGTGTGTAACTATGGAACTCTGTCTGGTGTGTGTAACTATGGAACTCTGTCTGGTGTGTGTAACTATGGAACTCTGTCTGGTGTGTGTGTAACTCTGTGTTACTATGGAACTCTGTCTGGTGTGTGTAACTATGGAACTTTGTCTGGTGTGTGTGTAACTCTGTGTTACTATGGAACTCTGTCTGGTGTGTGTAACTATGGATCTCTGTCTGGTGTGTGTAACTATGGATCTCTGTCTGGTGTGTGTAACTATGTAACTCTGTCTGGTGTGTGTAACTATGGAACTCTGTCTGGTGTGTGTAACTATGTAACTCTGTCTGGTGTGTGTAACTATGGATCTCTGTCTGGTGTGTGTAACTATGTAACTCTGTCTGGTGTGTGTAACTATGTAACTCTGTCTGGTGTGTGTAACTATGGAACTCTGTCTGGTGTGTGTAACTATGGAACTCTGTCTGGTGTGTGTAACTATGGATCTCTGTCTGGTGTGTGTAACTATGTAACTCTGTCTGGTGTGTGTAACTATGTAACTCTGTCTGGTGTGTGTAACTATGGAACTCTGTCTGGTGTGTGTAACTATGGAACTCTGTCTGGTGTGTGTGTAACTCTGTGTTACTATGGAACTCTGTCTGGTGTGTGTTACTATGTAACTCTGTCTGGTGTGTGTGTAACTCTGTGTTACTATGGAACTCTGTCTGGTGTGTGTTACTATGGAACTCTGTCTGGTGTGTGTTACTATGGACCTCTGTCTGGTGTGTGTTACTATGGACCTCTGTCTGGTGTGTGTAACTATGTAACTCTGTCTGGTGTGTGTAACTATGGAACTCTGTCTGGTGTGTGTAACTATGGAACTCTGTCTGGTGTGTGTGTAACTCTGTGTTACTATGGAACTCTGTCTGGTGTGTGTTACTATGGAACTCTGTCTGGTGTGTGTTACTATGGAACTCTGTCTGGTGTGTGTTACTATGGAACTCTGTCTGGTGTGTGTTACTATGGACCTCTGTCTGGTGTGTGTTACTATGGACCTCTGTCTGGTGTGTGTAACTCTGTGTAACTATGGATCTCTGGTGTGTGTAACTCTGTGTAACCATGGATCTCTGGTGTGTGTAACTCTGTGTAACCATGGATCTCTGGTGTGTGTAACTCTGTGTAACCATGGATCTCTGGTGTGTGTAACTCTGTGTAACTCTGGTGTGTGTAACTCTGTGTAACTCTGGTGTGTGTAACTCTGTGTAACCATGGATCTCTGGTGTGTGTAACTCTGTGTAACTATGGATCTGTGTTGTCCAGTCGTCGTGCAGGGTCAGCAGGAACACTCTGAGTGGATACTTCCTGGCTGGGAGAGACATGGCCTGGTGGCCGGTGAGTCTCAAAGTCCCATCTGCTGTTAATATCAAACAGTCCTGCATTTCCTGCTCTTCTTGTGGAAGATCAGAGCCTCTCTGTTCACCAGTTGTGTGTTTGTGTATCTGTGTGTTTGTGTGTGTAGATCGGAGCCTCTCTTTTTACCAGGTGTGTGTGTGTGTATCTGTGTGTGTGTGTGTAGATCGGAGACTCTCTGTTTACTAGTTGTGTGTGTGTGTGTATCTGTGTGTGTGTGTGTGTGTGTAGATCGGAGCCTCTCTGTTTGCCAGTAGTGAGGGCTCTGGTCTGTTCATCGGTCTGGCTGGAACTGGAGCTGCTGGAGGCATCGCTGTAGCTGGCTTCGAATGGAATGTAAGGACACACACACACACACACACACACACACACACACACACACACACACACACACACACACACACACACACACACACACACACACACACACACACACAGAGACACACACACACACACACCCAGTGGTGCGTATTCATGGATGCCAAAGGAAGCCAAGCTTCCCCAGAAAATGAACCATGAAAAAAGAAAAAAAACATTTTAAATCATTTCTGTTTCATCTCTCTATGTTTTCATAATTTTCCTTCAATTCGCAAGAGTCTGAATGTACCGGATGAAGCATCGGAATGAAACAGATCTGGAAGTCAGGCTGAGCATGTCCCTGTTCAGACAACCTAGTTATACTGGAAGTCAGGCTGAGCATGTCCCTGTTCAGACAACCTAGTTATACTGGAAGACAGGCTGAGCATGTCACTGTTCAGACAACCTAGTTATACTGGAAGACAGGCTGAGCATGTCACTGTTCAGACAACCTAGTTATACTGGAAGTCAGGCTGAGCATGTCCCTGTTCAGACAACCTAGTTATACTGGAAGTCAGGCTGAGCATTTCACTGTTCAGACAACCTAGTTATACTGATTATTATGTATAGTAGTAGTACCATCTACAGACAGCAGGGGGCAGTGTAACCAGCTGATTATTATGTATAGTAGTAGTACCATCAACAGACAGCAGGGGGCGGTGTAACCAGCTGATTATTATGTATAGTAGTAGTACCATCAACAGACAGCAGGGGGCAGTGTAACCAGCTGATTATTATGTATAGTAGTAGTACCATCAACAGACAGCAGGGGGCAGTGTAACCAGCTGATTATTATGTATAGTAGTAGTACCATCAGCAGACAGCAGGGGGCAGTGTAACCAGCTGATTATTATGTATAGTAGTAGTACCATCAACAGACAGCAGGGGGCGGTGTAACCAGCTGATTATTATGTATAGTAGTAGTACCATCAGCAGACAGCAGGGGGCAGTGTAACCAGCTGATTATTATGTATAGTAGTAGTACCACCAACAGACAGCAGGGGGCAGTGTAACCAGCTGATTATTATATATAGTAGTAGTACCATCAACAGACAGCAGGGGGCAGTGTAACCAGCTGATTATTATGTATAGTAGTAGTACCATCAACAGACAGCAGGGGGCAGAGTAACCAGCTGATTATTATGTATAGTAGTAGTACCATCAGCAGACAGCAGGGGGCAGTGTAACCAGCTGATTATTATGTATAGTAGTAGTACCATCAACAGACAGCAGGGGGCAGTGTAACCAGCTGATTATTATGTATAGTAGTAGTACCATCAGCAGACAGCAGGGGGCAGTGTAACCAGCTGATTATTATGTATAGTAGTAGTACCATCAACAGACAGCAGGGGGCAGTGTAACCAGCTGATTATTATGTATAGTAGTAGTACCATCAACAGACGGCAGGGGGCAGTGTAACCAGCTGATTATTATGTATAGTAGTAGTACCATCAGCAGACGGCAGGGGGCAGTGTAACCAGCTGATTATTATGTATAGTAGTAGTACCATCAACAGACGGCAGGGGGCAGTGTAACCAGCTGATTATTATGTATAGTAGTAGTACCATCAACAGACGGCAGGGGGCAGTGTAACCAGCTGATTATTATGTATAGTAGTAGTACCATCAGCAGACAGCAGGGGTCAGTGTAACCAGCTGATTATTATGTATAGTAGTAGTACCATCAACAGACAGCAGGGGGCAGTGTAACCAGCTGATTATTATGTATAGTAGTAGTACCATCAGCAGACAGCAGGGGGCAGTGTAACCAGCTGATTATTATGTATAGTAGTAGTACCATCAACAGACAGCAGGGGGCAGTGTAACCAGCTGATTATTATGTATAGTAGTAGTACCATCAACAGACAGCAGGGGGCAGTGTAACCCGCTGATTATTATGTATAGTAGTAGTACCATCAGCAGACAGCAGGGGGCAGTGTAACCAGCTGATTATTATGTATAGTAGTAGTACCATCAACAGACAGCAGGGGGCAGTGTAACCAGCTGATTATTATGTATAGTAGTAGTACCATCAACAGACAGCAGGGGGCAGTGTAACCAGCTGATTATTATGTATAGTAGTAGTACCATCAACAGACAGCAGGGGGCAGTGTAACCAGCTGATTATTATGTATAGTAGTAGTACCATCAACAGACAGCAGGGGGCAGTGTAACCAGCTGATTATTATGTATAGTAGTAGTACCATCAGCAGACAGCAGGGGGCAGTGTAACCAGCTGATTATTATGTATAGTAGTAGTACCATCAACAGACAGCAGGGGGCAGTGTAACCAGCTGATTATTATGTATAGTAGTAGTACCATCAACAGACAGCAGGGGGCAGTGTAACCCGCTGATTATTATGTATAGTAGTAGTACCATCAGCAGACAGCAGGGGGCAGTGTAACCAGCTGATTATTATGTATAGTAGTAGTACCATCAACAGACAGCAGGGGGCAGTGTAACCAGCTGATTATTATCTATAGTAGTAGTACCATCAACAGACAGCAGGGGGCAGTGTAACCAGCTGATTATTATGTATAGTAGTAGTACCATCAGCAGACAGCAGGGGGCAGTGTAACCAGCTGATTATTATGTATAGTAGTAGTACCACCAACAGACAGCAGGGGGCAGTGTAACCAGCTGATTATTATGTATAGTAGTAGTACCATCAGCAGACAGCAGGGGGCAGTGTAACCAGCTGATTATTATGTATAGTAGTAGTACCACCAACAGACAGCAGGGGGCAGTGTAACCAGCTGATTATTATGTGTAGTAGTAGTACCATCAGCAGACAGCAGGGGGCAGTGTAACCAGCTGATTATTATGTATAGTAGTAGTACCATCAGCAGACAGCAGGGGGCAGTATAACCAGCTGATTATTATGTATAGTAGTAGTACCATCAACACACAGCAGGGGGCAGTGTAACCAGCTGATTATTATGTATAGTAGTAGTACCATCAGCAGACAGCAGGGGGCAGTGTAACCAGCTGATTATTATGTATAGTAGTAGTACCATCAACAGACAGCAGGGGGAGGTGTAACCAGCTGATTATTATGTATAGTAGTAGTACCATCAGCAGACAGCAGGGGGCAGTGTAACCAGCTGATTATTATGTATAGTAGTAGTACCATCAACAGACAGCAGGGGGCGGTGTAACCAGCTGATTATTATGTATAGTAGTAGTACCATCAGCAGACAGCAGGGGGCGGTGTAACCAGCTGATTATTATGTATAGTAGTAGTACCATCAACAGACAGCAGGGGGCAGTGTAACCAGCTGATTATTATGTATAGTAGTAGTACCATCAACAGACAGCAGGGGGCAGTGTAACCAGCTGATTATTATGTATAGTAGTAGTACCATCAACAGACAGCAGGGGGCAGTGTAACCAGCTGATTATTATGTATAGTAGTAGTACCATCAACAGACAGCAGGGGGCAGTGTAACCAGCTGATTATTATGTATAGTAGTAGTACCATCAACAGACAGCAGGGGGCAGTGTAACCAGCTGATTATTATGTATAGTAGTAGTACCATCAACAGACAGCAGGGGGCAGTGTAACCAGCTGATTATTATGTATAGTAGTAGTACCATCAACAGACAGCAGGGGGCAGTGTAACCAGCTGATTATTATGTATAGTAGTAGTACCATCAGCAGACAGCAGGGGGCAGTGTAACCAGCTGATTATTATGTATAGTAGTAGTACCATCAGCAGACAGCAGGGGGCAGTGTAACCAGCTGATTATTATGTATAGTAGTAGTACCATCAACAGACAGCAGGGGGCAGTGTAACCAGCTGATTATTATGTATAGTAGTAGTACCATCAACAGACAGCAGGGGGCAGTGTAACCAGCTGATTATTATGTACAGTAGTAGTACCATCAACAGACAGCAGGGGGCAGTGTAACCAGCTGATTATTATGTATAGTAGTAGTACCATCAGCAGACAGCAGGGGGCGGTGTAACCAGCTGATTATTATGTATAGTAGTAGTACCATCAACAGACAGCAGGGGGCGGTGTAACCAGCTGATTATTATGTATAGTAGTAGTACCATCAACAGACAGCAGGGGGCAGTGTAACCAGCTGATTATTATGTATAGTAGTAGTACCATCAGCAGACAGCAGGGGGCAGTGTAACCAGCTGATTATTATGTATAGTAGTAGTACCATCAACAGACAGCAGGGGGCAGTGTAACCAGCTGATTATTATGTGTAGTAGTAGTACCATCTACAGACAGCAGGGGGCAGTGTAACCAGCTGATTATTATGTATAGTAGTAGTACCATCAGCAGACAGCAGGGGGCAGTGTAACCAGCTGATTATTATGTATAGTAGTAGTACCATCAGCAGACAGCAGGGGGCAGTGTAACCAGCTGATTATTATGTATAGTAGTAGTACCATCAACAGACAGCAGGGGGCGGTGTAACCAGCTGATTATTATGTATAGTAGTAGTACCATCAACAGACAGCAGGGGGCGGTGTAACCAGCTGATTATTATGTATAGTAGTAGTACCATCAGCAGACAGCAGGGGGCGGTGTAACCAGCTGATTATTATGTATAGTAGTAGTACCATCAGCAGACAGCAGGGGGCGGTGTAACCAGCTGATTATTATGTATAGTAGTAGTACCACCAACAGACAGCAGGGGGCAGTGTAACCAGCTGATTATTATGTATAGTAGTAGTACCATCAGCAGACAGCAGGGGGCAGTGTAACCATCTGATTATTATGTATAGTAGTAGTACCATCAGCAGACAGCAGGGGGCAGTGTAACCAGCTGATTATTATGTATAGTAGTAGTACCATCAACAGACAGCAGGGGGCAGTGTAACCAGCTGATTATTATGTATAGTAGTAGTACCATCAACAGACAGCAGGGGGCAGTGTAACCAGCTGATTATTATGTATAGTAGTAGTACCATCAACAGACAGCAGGGGGCAGTGTAACCAGCTGATTATTATGTATAGTAGTAGTACCATCAACAGACAGCAGGGGGCAGTATAACCAGCTGATTATATGTATAGTAGTAGTACCATCAACAGACAGCAGGGGGCAGTGTAACCAGCTGATTATTATGTATAGTAGTAGTACCACCAACAGACAGCAGGGGGCAGTGTAACCAGCTGATTATTATGTATAGTAGTAGTACCATCAGCAGACAGCAGGGGGCAGTGTAACCAGCTGATTATTATGTATAGTAGTAGTACCATCAACAGACAGCAGGGGGCAGTGTAACCAGCTGATTATTATGTATAGTAGTAGTACCATCAACAGACAGCAGGGGGCAGTGTAACCAGCTGATTATTATGTATAGTAGTAGTACCATCAACAGACAGCAGGGGGCAGTGTAACCATCTGATTATTATGTATAGTAGTAGTACCATCAGCAGACAGCAGGGGGCAGTGTAACCAGCTGATTATTATGTATAGTAGTAGTACCATCAACAGACAGCAGGGGGCAGTGTAACCAGCTGATTATTATATATAGTAGTAGTACCATCAACAGACAGCAGGGGGCAGTGTAACCAGCTGATTATTATGTATAGTAGTAGTACCATCAACAGACAGCAGGGGGCAGTGTAACCAGCTGATTATTATGTATAGTAGTAGTACCATCAACAGACAGCAGGGGGCAGTATAACCAGCTGATTATTATGTATAGTAGTAGTACCATCAACAGACAGCAGGGGGCAGTGTAACCAGCTGATTATTATGTATAGTAGTAGTACCACCAACAGACAGCAGGGGGCAGTGTAACCAGCTGATTATTATGTATAGTAGTAGTACCATCAGCAGACAGCAGGGGGCAGTGTAACCAGCTGATTATTATGTATAGTAGTAGTACCATCAACAGACAGCAGGGGGCAGTGTAACCAGCTGATTATTATGTATAGTAGTAGTACCATCAACAGACAGCAGGGGGCAGTGTAACCAGCTGATTATTATGTATAGTAGTAGTACCATCAACAGACAGCAGGGGGCAGTGTAACCAGCTGATTATTATGTATAGTAGTAGTACCATCAACAGACAGCAGGGGGCGGTGTAACCAGCTGATTATTATGTATAGTAGTAGTACCATCAGCATACAGCAGGGGGCGGTGTAACCAGTTGATTATTATGTATAGTATTAGTACCATCAACAGACAGCAGGGGGCGGTGTAACCAGCTGATTATTATGTATAGTAGTAGTACCATCAACAGACAGCAGGGGGCAGTGTAACCATCTGATTATTATGTATAGTAGTAGTACCATCAACAGACAGCAGGGGGCAGTGTAACCAGCTGATTATTATGTATAGTAGTAGTACCATCAACAGACAGCAGGGGGCAGTGTAACCAGCTGATTATTATGTATAGTAGTAGTACCATCAGCAGACAGCAGGGGGCAGTGTAACCAGCTGATTATTATGTATAGTAGTAGTACCACCAACAGACAGCAGGGGGCAGTGTAACCAGCTGATTATTATGTATAGTAGTAGTACCATCAACAGACAGCAGGGGGCGGTGTAACCAGCTGATTATTATGTATAGTAGTAGTACCATCAACAGACAGCAGGGGGCGGTGTAACCAGCTGATTATTATGTATAGTAGTAGTACCATCAGCAGACAGCAGGGGGCAGTGTAACCAGCTGATTATTATGTATAGTAGTAGTACCATCAGCAGACAGCAGGGGGCAGTGTAACCAGCTGATTATTATGTATAGTAGTAGTACCACCAGCAGACAGCAGGGGACAGTGTAACCAGCTGATTATTATGTATAGTAGTAGTACCATCAACAGACAGCAGGGGGCAGTGTAACCAGCTGATTATTATGTGTAGTAGTAGTACCATCTACAGACAGCAGGGGGCAGTGTAACCAGCTGATTATTATGTATAGTAGTAGTACCATCAGCAGACAGCAGGGGGCGGTGTAACCAGCTGATTATTATGTATAGTAGTAGTACCATCAACAGACAGCAGGGGGCGGTGTAACCAGCTGATTATTATGTATAGTAGTAGTACCATCAACAGACAGCAGGGGGCGGTGTAACCAGCTGATTATTATGTATAGTAGTAGTACCATCAGCAGACAGCAGGGGGCGGTGTAACCAGCTGATTATTATGTATAGTAGTAGTACCATCAGCAGACAGCAGGGGGCGGTGTAACCAGCTGATTATTATGTATAGTAGTAGTACCACCAACAGACAGCAGGGGGCAGTGTAACCAGCTGATTATTATGTATAGTAGTAGTACCATCAGCAGACAGCAGGGGGCAGTGTAACCATCTGATTATTATGTATAGTAGTAGTACCATCAGCAGACAGCAGGGGGCAGTGTAACCAGCTGATTATTATGTATAGTAGTAGTACCATCAACAGACAGCAGGGGGCAGTGTAACCAGCTGATTATTATGTATAGTAGTAGTACCATCAACAGACAGCAGGGGGCAGTGTAACCAGCTGATTATTATGTATAGTAGTAGTACCATCAACAGACAGCAGGGGGCAGTATAACCAGCTGATTATATGTATAGTAGTAGTACCATCAACAGACAGCAGGGGGCAGTGTAACCAGCTGATTATTATGTATAGTAGTAGTACCACCAACAGACAGCAGGGGGCAGTGTAACCAGCTGATTATTATGTATAGTAGTAGTACCATCAGCAGACAGCAGGGGGCAGTGTAACCAGCTGATTATTATGTATAGTAGTAGTACCATCAACAGACAGCAGGGGGCAGTGTAACCAGCTGATTATTATGTATAGTAGTAGTACCATCAACAGACAGCAGGGGGCAGTGTAACCAGCTGATTATTATGTATAGTAGTAGTACCATCAACAGACAGCAGGGGGCAGTGTAACCATCTGATTATTATGTATAGTAGTAGTACCATCAGCAGACAGCAGGGGGCAGTGTAACCAGCTGATTATTATGTATAGTAGTAGTACCATCAACAGACAGCAGGGGGCAGTGTAACCAGCTGATTATTATATATAGTAGTAGTACCATCAACAGACAGCAGGGGGCAGTGTAACCAGCTGATTATTATGTATAGTAGTAGTACCATCAACAGACAGCAGGGGGCAGTGTAACCAGCTGATTATTATGTATAGTAGTAGTACCATCAACAGACAGCAGGGGGCAGTGTAACCAGCTGATTATTATGTATAGTAGTAGTACCATAAACAGACAGCAGGGGGCAGTGTAACCAGCTGATTATTATGTATAGTAGTAGTACCATCAGCAGACAGCAGGGGGCAGTGTAACCAGCTGATTATTATGTATAGTAGTAGTACCATCAACAGACAGCAGGGGGCAGTGTAACCAGCTGATTATTATGTATAGTAGTAGTACCATCAACAGACAGCAGGGGGCGGTGTAACCAGCTGATTATTATGTATAGTAGTAGTACCATCAGCATACAGCAGGGGGCGGTGTAACCAGTTGATTATTATGTATAGTATTAGTACCATCAACAGACAGCAGGGGGCGGTGTAACCAGCTGATTATTATGTATAGTAGTAGTACCATCAACAGACAGCAGGGGGCAGTGTAACCATCTGATTATTATGTATAGTAGTAGTACCATCAACAGACAGAAGGGGGCAGTGTAACCAGCTGATTATTATGTATAGTAGTAGTACCATCAACAGACAGCAGGGGGCGGTGTAACCAGCTGATTATTATGTATAGTAGTAGTACCACCAACAGACAGCAGGGGGCAGTGTAACCAGCTGATTATTATGTATAGTAGTAGTACCATCAACAGACAGCAGGGGGCAGTGTAACCAGCTGATTATTATGTATAGTAGTAGTACCATCAGCAGACAGCAGGGGGCAGTGTAACCAGCTGATTATTATGTATAGTAGTAGTACCACCAACAGACAGCAGGGGGCAGTGTAACCAGCTGATTATTATGTATAGTAGTAGTACCATCAACAGACAGCAGGGGGCAGTGTAACCAGCTGATTATTATGTATAGTAGTAGTACCATCAACAGACAGCAGGGGGCGGTGTAACCAGCTGATTATTATGTATAGTAGTAGTACCATCAGCAGACAGCAGGGGGCAGTGTAACCAGCTGATTATTATGTATAGTAGTAGTACCATCAACAGACAGCAGGGGGCAGTGTAACCAGCTGATTATTATGTATAGTAGTAGTACCATCAGCAGACAGCAGGGGGCAGTGTAACCAGCTGATTATTATGTATAGTAGTAGTACCACCAGCAGACAGCAGGGGGCAGTGTAACCAGCTGATTATTATGTATAGTAGTAGTACCATCAACAGACAGCAGGGGGCAGTGTAACCAGCTGATTATTATGTATAGTAGTAGTACCATCAGCAGACAGCAGGGGGCAGTGTAACCAGCTGTTTATTATGTATAGTAGTAGTACCATCAGCAGACAGCAGGGGGCAGTGTAACCAGCTGATTATTATGTATAGTAGTAGTACCATCAACAGACAGCAGGGGGCAGTGTAACCAGCTGATTATTATGTATAGTAGTAGTACCATCAGCAGACAGCAGGGGGCAGTGTAACCAGCTGATTATTATGTATAGTAGTAGTACCATCAACAGACAGCAGGGGGCAGTGTAACCAGCTGATTATTATGTATAGTAGTAATACCATCAACAGACAGCAGGGGGCGGTGTAACCAGCTGATTATTATGTATAGTAGTAGTACCATCAGCAGACAGCAGGGGGTGGTGTAACCAGCTGATTATTATGTATAGTAGTAGTACCATCAGCAGACAGCAGGGGGCAGTGTAACCAGCTGATTATTATGTATAGTAGTAGTACCATCAACAGACAGCAGGGGGCAGTGTAACCAGGTGATTATTATGTATAGTAGTAGTACCATCAGCAGACAGCAGGGGGCAGTGTAACCAGCTGTTTATTATGTATAGTAGTAGTACCATCAGCAGACAGCAGGGGGCAGTGTAACCAGCTGATTATTATGTATAGTAGTAGTACCATCAGCAGACAGCAGGGGGCAGTGTAACCAGCTGATTATTATGTATAGTAGTAGTACCATCAACAGACAGCAGGGGGCAGTGTAACCAGCTGATTATTATGTATAGTAGTAATACCATCAACAGACAGCAGGGGGCGGTGTAACCAGCTGATTATTATGTATAGTAGTAGTACCATCAGCAGACAGCAGGGGGCGGTGTAACCAGCTGATTATTATGTATAGTAGTAGTACCATCAGCAGACAGCAGGGGGCAGTGTAACCAGCTGATTATTATGTATAGTAGTAGTACCACCAACAGACAGCAGGGGGCAGTGTAACCAGCTGATTATTATGTATAGTAGTAGTACCATCAGCAGACAGCAGGGGGCAGTGTAACCAGCTGATTATTATGTATAGTAGTAGTACCATCAGCAGACAGTAGGGGGCAGTGTAACCAGCTGATTATTATGTATAGTGGTAGTACCATCAACAGACAGCAGGGGGCAGTGTAACCAGCTGATTATTATGTATAGTAGTAGTACCATCAGCAGACAGCAAGGGGCAGTGTAACCAGCTGATTATTATGTATAGTAGTAGTACCATCAACAGACAGCAGGGGGCAGTGTAACCAGCTGATTATTATGTATAGTAGTAGTACCATCACTAGACAGCAGGGGGCAGTATAACCAGCTGATTATTATGTATAGTAGTAGTACCATCAGCAGACAGCAGGGGGCAGTGTACCCAGCTGATTATTATGTATAGTAGTAGTACCATCACTAGACAGCAGGGGGCAGTATAACCACCTGATTATTATGTATAGTAGTAGTACCATCAGCAGACAGCAGGGGGCAGTGTAACCAGCTGATTATTATGTATAGTAGTAGTACCACCAACAGACAGCAGGGGGCAGTGTAACCAGCTGATTATTATGTATAGTAGTAGTACCATCAGCAGACAGCAGGGGGCAGTGTAACCAGCTGAATATTATGTATAGTAGTAGTACCATTAACAGACAGCAGGGGGCAGTGTAACCAGCTGATTATTATGTATAGTAGTAGTACCATCAACAGACAGCAGGGGGCAGTGTAACCAGCTGATTATTATGTATAGTAGTAGTACCATCAGCAGACAGCAGGGGGCAGTGTAACCAGCTGATTATTATGTATAGTAGTAGTACCATCAGCAGACAGCAGGGGGCAGTGTACCCAGCTGATTATTATGTATAGTAGTAGTACCATCACTAGACAGCAGGGGGCAGTATAACCAGCTGATTATTATGTATAGTAGTAGTACCATCAGCAGACAGCAGGGGGCAGTGTAACCAGCTGATTATTATGTATAGTAGTAGTACCACCAACAGACAGCAGGGGGCAGTGTAACCAGCTGATTATTATGTATAGTAGTAGTACCATCAGCAGACAGCAGGGGGCAGTGTACCCAGCTGATTATTATGTATAGTAGTAGTACCATCACTAGACAGCAGGGGGCAGTATAACCAGCTGATTATTATGTATAGTAGTAGTACCATCACTAGACAGCAGGGGGCAGTATAACCAGCTGATTATTATGTATAGTAGTAGTACCATCAGCAGACAGCAGGGGGCAGTGTAACCAGCTGATTATTATGTATAGTAGTAGTACCACCAACAGACAGCAGGGGGCAGTGTAACCAGCTGAGTATTATGTATAGTAGTAGTACCATCAGCAGACAGCAGGGGGCAGTGTACCCAGCTGATTATTATGTATAGTAGTAGTACCATCACTAGACAGCAGGGGGCAGTATAACCAGCTGATTATTATGTATAGTAGTAGTACCATCAGCAGACAGCAGGGGGCAGTGTAACCAGCTGATTATTATGTATAGTAGTAGTACCACCAACAGACAGCAGGGGGCAGTGTAACCAGCTGATTATTATGTATAGTAGTAGTACCATCAGCAGACAGCAGGGGGCAGTGTAACCAGCTGAGTATTATGTATAGTAGTAGTACCATCAGCAGACAGCAGGGGGCAGTGTACCCAGCTGATTATTATGTATAGTAGTAGTACCATCACTAGACAGCAGGGGGCAGTATAACCAGCTGATTATTATCTATAGTAGTAGTACCATCAGCAGACAGCAGGGGGCAGTGTAACCAGCTGATTATTATGTATAGTAGTAGTACCACCAACAGACAGCAGGGGGCAGTGTAACCAGCTGATTATTATGTATAGTAGTAGTACCATCAGCAGACAGCAGGGGGCAGTGTAACCAGCTGAGTATTATGTATAGTAGTAGTACCATCAACAGACAGCAGGGGGCAGTGTAACCAGCTGATTATTATGTATAGTAGTAGTACCATCAACAGACAGCAGGGGGCAGTGTAACCAGCTGATTATTATGTATAGTAGTAGTACCATCAACAGACAGCAGGGGGCAGTGTAACCAGCTGATTATTATGTATAGTAGTAGTACCATCAGCAGACAGCAGGGGGCAGTGTAACCAGCTGATTATTATGTATAGTAGTAGTACCATCAGCAGACAGCAGGGGGCAGTGTACCCAGCTGATTATTATGTATAGTAGTAGTACCATCACTAGACAGCAGGGGGCAGTATAACCAGCTGATTATTATGTATAGTAGTAGTACCATCAGCAGACAGCAGGGGGCAGTGTAACCAGCTGATTATTATGTATAGTAGTAGTACCACCAACAGACAGCAGGGGGCAGTGTAACCAGCTGATTATTATGTATAGTAGTAGTACCATCAGCAGACAGCAGGGGGCAGTGTACCCAGCTGATTATTATGTATAGTAGTAGTACCATCACTAGACAGCAGGGGGCAGTATAACCAGCTGATTATTATGTATAGTAGTAGTACCATCACTAGACAGCAGGGGGCAGTATAACCAGCTGATTATTATGTATAGTAGTAGTACCATCAGCAGACAGCAGGGGGCAGTGTAACCAGCTGATTATTATGTATAGTAGTAGTACCACCAACAGACAGCAGGGGGCAGTGTAACCAGCTGAGTATTATGTATAGTAGTAGTACCATCAGCAGACAGCAGGGGGCAGTGTACCCAGCTGATTATTATGTATAGTAGTAGTACCATCACTAGACAGCAGGGGGCAGTATAACCAGCTGATTATTATGTATAGTAGTAGTACCATCAGCAGACAGCAGGGGGCAGTGTAACCAGCTGATTATTATGTATAGTAGTAGTACCACCAACAGACAGCAGGGGGCAGTGTAACCAGCTGATTATTATGTATAGTAGTAGTACCATCAGCAGACAGCAGGGGGCAGTGTAACCAGCTGAGTATTATGTATAGTAGTAGTACCATCAGCAGACAGCAGGGGGCAGTGTACCCAGCTGATTATTATGTATAGTAGTAGTACCATCACTAGACAGCAGGGGGCAGTATAACCAGCTGATTATTATCTATAGTAGTAGTACCATCAGCAGACAGCAGGGGGCAGTGTAACCAGCTGATTATTATGTATAGTAGTAGTACCACCAACAGACAGCAGGGGGCAGTGTAACCAGCTGATTATTATGTATAGTAGTAGTACCATCAGCAGACAGCAGGGGGCAGTGTAACCAGCTGAGTATTATGTATAGTAGTAGTACCATCAACAGACAGCAGGGGGCAGTGTAACCAGCTGATTATTATGTATAGTAGTAGTACCATCAACAGACAGCAGGGGGCAGTGTAACCAGCTGATTATTATGTATAGTAGTAGTACCATCAGCAGACAGCAGGGGGCAGTGTAACCAGCTGATTATTATGTATAGTAGTAGTACCATCAGCAGACAGCAGGGGGCAGTGTAACCAGCTGATTATTATGTATAGTAGTAGTACCATCAACAGACAGCAGGGGGCAGTGTAACCAGCTGATTATTATGTATAGTAGTAGTACCATCAGCAGACAGCAGGGGGCAGTGTAACCAGCTGATTATTATGTATAGTAGTAGTACCATCAGCAGACAGCAGGGGGCAGTGTAACCAGCTGATTATTATGTATAGTAGTAGTACCACCAACAGACAGCAGGGGGCAGTGTAACCAGCTGATTATTATGTATAGTAGTAGTACCATCAACAGACAGCAGGGGGCAGTGTAACCAGCTGATTATTATGTATAGTAGTAGTACCATCAACAGACAGCAGGGGGCAGTGTAACCAGCTGATTATTATGTATAGTAGTAGTACCATCAACAGACAGCAGGGGGCAGTGTAACCAGCTGATTATTATGTATAGTAGTAATACCATCAACAGACAGCAGGGGGCAGTGTAACCAGCTGATTATTATGTATAGTAGTAGTACCATCAACAGACAGCAGGGGGCAGTGTAACCAGCTGATTATTATGTATAGTAGTAGTACCATCAGCAGACAGCAGGGGGCAGTGTAACCAGCTGATTATTATGTATAGTAGTAGTACCATCAGCAGACAGCAGGGGGCAGTGTAACCAGCTGATTATTATGTATAGTAGTAGTACCATCAGCAGACAGCAGGGGGCAGTGTAACCAGCTGATTATTATGTATAGTAGTAGTACCATCAACAGACAGCAGGGGGCAGTGTAACCAGCTGATTATTATGTATAGTAGTAGTACCATCAACTGACAGCAGGGGGCAGTGTAACCAGCTGATTATTATGTATAGTAGTAGTACCATCAACAGACAGCATGGGGCAGTGTAACCAGCTGATTATTATGTATAGTAGTAGTACCATCAACAGACAGCAGGGGGCAGTGTAACCAGCTGATTATTATGTATAGTAGTAGTACCATCAGCAGACAGCAGGGGGCAGTGTAACCAGCTGATTATTATGTATAGTAGTAGTACGATCAGCAGACAGCAGGGGGCAGTGTAACCAGCTGATTATTATGTATAGTAGTAGTACCATCAACAGACAGCAGGGGGCAGTGTAACCAGCTGATTATTATGTATAGTAGTAGTACCATCAGCAGACAGCAGGGGGCAGTGTAACCAGCTGATTATTATGTATAGTAGTAGTACCATCAGCAGACAGCAGGGGGCAGTGTAACCAGCTGATTATTATGTATAGTAGTAGTACCATCACTAGACAGCAGGGGGCAGTATAACCAGCTGATTATTATGTATAGTAGTAGTACCATCAGCAGACAGCAGGGGGCAGTGTACCCAGCTGATTATTATGTATAGTAGTAGTACCATCACTAGACAGCAGGGGGCAGTATAACCACCTGATTATTATGTATAGTAGTAGTACCATCAGCAGACAGCAGGGGGCAGTGTAACCAGCTGATTATTATGTATAGTAGTAGTACCACCAACAGACAGCAGGGGGCAGTGTAACCAGCTGATTATTATGTATAGTAGTAGTACCATCAGCAGACAGCAGGGGGCAGTGTAACCAGCTGAGTATTATGTATAGTAGTAGTACCATTAACAGACAGCAGGGGGCAGTGTAACCAGCTGATTATTATGTATAGTAGTAGTACCATCAACAGACAGCAGGGGGCAGTGTAACCAGCTGATTATTATGTATAGTAGTAGTACCATCAGCAGACAGCAGGGGGCAGTGTAACCAGCTGATTATTATGTATAGTAGTAGTACCATCAGCAGACAGCAGGGGGCAGTGTACCCAGCTGATTATTATGTATAGTAGTAGTACCATCACTAGACAGCAGGGGGCAGTATAACCAGCTGATTATTATGTATAGTAGTAGTACCATCAGCAGACAGCAGGGGGCAGTGTAACCAGCTGATTATTATGTATAGTAGTAGTACCACCAACAGACAGCAGGGGGCAGTGTAACCAGCTGATTATTATGTATAGTAGTAGTACCATCAGCAGACAGCAGGGGGCAGTGTACCCAGCTGATTATTATGTATAGTAGTAGTACCATCACTAGACAGCAGGGGGCAGTATAACCAGCTGATTATTATGTATAGTAGTAGTACCATCACTAGACAGCAGGGGGCAGTATAACCAGCTGATTATTATGTATAGTAGTAGTACCATCAGCAGACAGCAGGGGGCAGTGTAACCAGCTGATTATTATGTATAGTAGTAGTACCATCAGCAGACAGCAGGGGGCAGTGTAACCAGCTGAGTATTATGTATAGTAGTAGTACCATCAACAGACAGCAGGGGGCAGTGTAACCAGCTGATTATTATGTATAGTAGTAGTACCATCAACAGACAGCAGGGGGCAGTGTAACCAGCTGATTATTATGTATAGTAGTAGTACCATCAGCAGACAGCAGGGGGCAGTGTAACCAGCTGATTATTATGTATAGTAGTAGTACCATCAGCAGACAGCAGGGGGCAGTGTAACCAGCTGATTATTATGTATAGTAGTAGTACCATCAACAGACAGCAGGGGGCAGTGTAACCAGCTGATTATTATGTATAGTAGTAGTACCATCAGCAGACAGCAGGGGGCAGTGTAACCAGCTGATTATTATGTATAGTAGTAGTACCATCAGCAGACAGCAGGGGGCAGTGTAACCAGCTGATTATTATGTATAGTAGTAGTACCACCAACAGACAGCAGGGGGCAGTGTAACCAGCTGATTATTATGTATAGTAGTAGTACCATCAACAGACAGCAGGGGGCAGTGTAACCAGCTGATTATTATGTATAGTAGTAGTACCATCAACAGACAGCAGGGGGCAGTGTAACCAGCTGATTATTATGTATAGTAGTAGTACCATCAACAGACAGCAGGGGGCAGTGTAACCAGCTGATTATTATGTATAGTAGTAATACCATCAGCAGACAGCAGGGGGCAGTGTAACCAGCTGATTATTATGTATAGTAGTAGTACCATCAACAGACAGCAGGGGGCAGTGTAACCAGCTGATTATTATGTATAGTAGTAGTACCATCAGCAGACAGCAGGGGGCAGTGTAACCAGCTGATTATTATGTATAGTAGTAGTACCATCAGCAGACAGCAGGGGGCAGTGTAACCAGCTGATTATTATGTATAGTAGTAGTACCATCAGCAGACAGCAGGGGGCAGTGTAACCAGCTGATTATTATGTATAGTAGTAGTACCATCAACAGACAGCAGGGGGCAGTGTAACCAGCTGATTATTATGTATAGTAGTAGTACCATCAACTGACAGCAGGGGGCAGTGTAACCAGCTGATTATTATGTATAGTAGTAGTACCATCAGCAGACAGCAGGGGGCAGTGTAACCAGCTGATTATTATGTATAGTAGTAGTACCATCAGCAGACAGCAGGGGGCAGTGTAACCAGCTGATTATTATGTATAGTAGTAGTACCATCAGCAGACAGCAGGGGGCAGTGTAACCAGCTGATTATTATGTATAGTAGTAGTACGATCAGCAGACAGCAGGGGGCAGTGTAACCAGCTGATTATTATGTATAGTAGTAGTACCATCAACAGACAGCAGGGGGCAGTGTAACCAGCTGATTATTATGTATAGTAGTAGTACCATCAGCAGACAGCAGGGGGCAGTGTAACCAGCTGATTATTATGTATAGTAGTAGTACCATCAGCAGACAGCAGGGGGCAGTGTAACCAGCTGATTATTATGTATAGTAGTAGTACCATCAGCAGACAGCAGGGGGCAGTGTAACCAGCTGATTATTATGTATAGTAGTAGTTCCATCAGCAGACAGCAGGGGGCGGTGTAACCAGCTGATTATTATGTATAGTAGTAATACCATCAACAGACAGCAGGGGGAGGTGTAACCAGCTGATTATTATGTATAGTAGTAGTACCATCAGCAGACAGCAGGGGGCAGTGTAACCAGCTGATTATTATGTATAGTAGTAGTACCATCAACAGACAGCAGGGGGCAGTGTAACCAGCTGATTATTATGTATAGTAGTAGTACCATCAGCAGACAGCAGGGGGCAGTGTAACCAGCTGATTATTATGTATAGTAGTAGTACCATCAGCAGACAGCAGGGGGCAGTGTAACCAGCTGATTATTATGTATAGTAGTAGTACCATCAACAGACAGCAGGGGGCAGTGTAACCAGCTGATTATTATGTATAGTAGTAGTACCATCAGCAGACAGCAGGGGGCAGTGTAACCAGCTGATTATTATGTATAGTAGTAGTACCATCAACAGACAGCAGGGGGCAGTGTAACCAGCTGATTATTATGTATAGTAGTAGTACCATCAACAGACAGCAGGGGGCAGTGTAACCAGCTGATTATTATGTATAGTAGTAGTACCATCAACAGACAGCAGGGGGCAGTGTAACCAGCTGATTATTGTACAATACCTCACAGTTGATGAAACCTCTCTTCTTCTTTGGTCTCTCTCTCTCTCTCTCTCTCTCTCTCTCTCTCTCTCTCTCTCTCTCTCTCTCTCTCTCTGTCTCTCTCTCTCCCCTCTCTGTCAATTCAATTCAATTCAAGGGACTTTATTGGCATGGGAAACATGTGTTAACATTGCCAAAGCAAGTGAGGTAGATAATATACAAAAGTGAAGTAAACAATAAAAATTAACAGTAAACATTACACATACAGAAGTTTCAAAACAATAAAGACATTACAAATGTCACATTATATATATACAGTGTTCTAACAATATGCAAATGGTTAAAGTACACAATGGAAAATAAATAAGCATAAATATGGGTTGTATTTACAATGGTAAATTGTAAATACAACCCACAGCAACAAATCTTGGCACACTGTAGTA
>NW_026600327.1:42500-142500 GCF_029448725.1 Salvelinus fontinalis
CTGATGCTGTCTGTCTTCACCAAGATATCAGTAGGATATAACACACCACACAGCCCTGTCTCTCTCTGATGCTGTCTGTCTTCACCAAGATATCAGTAGGATATAACACACCACACAGCCCTGTCTCTCTCTGATGCTGTCTGTCTTCACCAAGATATCAGTAGGATATAACACACCACACAGCCCTGTCTCTCTCTGATGCTGTCTGTCTTCACCAAGATATCAGTAGGATATAACACACCACACAGCCCTGTCTCTCTCTGATGCTGTCTGTCTTCACCAAGATATCAGTAGGATATAACACACCACACAGCCCTGTCTCTCTCTGATGCTGTCTGTCTTCACCAAGATATCAGTAGGATATAACACACCACACAGCCCTGTCTCTCTCTGATGCTGTCTGTCTTCACCAAGATATCAGTAGGATATAACACACCACACAGCCCTGTCTCTCTCTGATGCTGTCTGTCTTCACCAAGATATCAGTAGGATATAACACACCACACAGCCCTGTCTCTCTCTGATGCTGTCTGTCTTCACCAAGATATCAGTAGGATATAACACACCACACAGCCCTGTCTCTCTCTGATGCTGTCTGTCTTCACCAAGATATCAGTAGGATATAACACACCACACAGCCCTGTCTCTCTCTGATGCTGTCTGTCTTCACCAAGATATCAGTAGGATATAACACACCACACAGCCCTGTCTCTCTCTGATGCTGTCTGTCTTCACCAAGATATCAGTAGGATATAACACACCACACAGCCCTGTCTCTCTCTGATGCTGTCTGTCTTCACCAAGATATCAGTAGGATATAACACACCACACAGCCCTGTCTCTCTCTGATGCTGTCTGTCTTCACCAAGATATCAGTAGGATATAACACACCACACAGCCCTGTCTCTCTCTGATGCTGTCTGTCTTCACCAAGATATCAGTAGGATATAACACACCACACAGCCCTGTCTCTCTCTGATGCTGTCTGTCTTCACCAAGATATCAGTAGGATATAACACACCACACAGCCCTGTCGATGTTCTGGTGTCACTGAATAGACTCTGATTGTCTCAGAGGTCAGAAGACAATTACTATGACAACGGATGACCTGATTTCTCTATTTTTTGCTCTCTCCCTCCCCCTTTCTCTCTATTACCCTCCCTCTCCTCCCTCCGCCCTCTCTCTCTCTCTACCCCTCCTCCCTCTGCCCTCTCTCTTTCTCTACCCCTCCTCCCTCTGCTCTCTCTCTTTCTCTACCTCTCCCTCCCTCCCTGCCTCCCTCCCTCCCTCCCTCCCTCCCTCCCTCCCTCCCTCCCTCCCTCCCTCCCCCTCTCTCTCTCCCTCCCCCATCTCTCTTTCCTTTCTCCTCCCTCCCCCTCTCTCCCCCTCTCCCCCTCTCCCCCTCCTCCCTCTGCCCTCTGCCCTCTCTCTTTCTCTACCCCTCCTCCCTCCGCCCTCTCTCTTTCTCTACCCCTCTCTCTCTCCTCCCTCCCTCCCTCCCCCTCTCTCTCTCTCCTCCCCCCCTCCTCTCTCTCCTCCCTCCCCCTCCTCTCTCTCTCCTCCCTCCCCCTCCTCTCTCTCTCCTCCCTCCCCCCCTCCTCTCTCTCTCCCCCTCCTCTCTCTCCTCCCTCCACATCTCCTCTCTCCTCCCTCCCCCTCCTCTCTCTCCTCCCTTCAGACAGACCTGTATTCAGGGGCGCTGTTTGTCCAGGTGTGTTTAGGATGGAACCTGTACCTGTCTACCGTCCTCATGCTGGTGGTCACTGCCCTCTACACTATAGCAGGTCTATACACTATATTCTATATGATATATTCTACTGTCCTCATGTTGGTTGCCCTCTACACTATAGCAGGTCTATACACTATATTCTATATGATATATTCTACTGTCCTCATGCTGGTTGCCCTCTACACTATAGCAGGTCTATACACTATATTCTATATGATATATTCTACTGTCCTCATGCTGGTTGCCCTCTACACTATAGCAGGTCTATACACTATATTCTATATGATATATTCTACTGTCCTCATGCTGGTGGCCCTCTACACTATAGCAGGTCTATACACTATATTCTATATGATATATTCTACTGTCCTCATGCTGGTTGCCCTCTACACTATAGCAGGTCTATACACTATATTCTATATGATATATTCTACTGTCCTCATGTTGGTTGCCCTCTACACTATAGCAGGTCTATACACTATATTCTATATGATATATTCTACTGTCCTCATGCTGGTTGCCCTCTACACTATAGCAGGTCTATACACTATATTCTATATGATATATTCTACTGTCCTCATGCTGGTTGCCCTCTACACTATAGCAGGTCTATACACTATATTCTATATGATATATTCTACTGTCCTCATGCTGGTGGCCCTCTACACTATAGCAGGTCTATACACTATATTCTATATGATATATTCTACTGTCCTCATGCTGGTTGCCCTCTACACTATAGCAGGTCTATATACTATATTCTATATTCTATATTCTACTGTCCTCATGCTGGTTGCCCTCTACACTATAGCAGGTCTATACACTATATTCTATATGATATATTCTACTGTCCTCATGCTGGTTGCCCTCTACACTATAGCAGGTCTATACACTATATTCTATATGATATATTCTACTGTCCTCATGCTGGTTGCCCTCTACACTATAGCAGGTCTATATACTATATTCTATATGATATATTCTACTGTCCTCATGCTGGTTGCCCTCTACACTATAGCAGGTCTATACACTATATTCTATATGATATATTCTACTGTCCTCATGCTGGTTGCCCTCTACACTATAGCAGGTCTATACACTATATTCTATATGATATATTCTACTGTCCTCATGCTGGTTGCCCTCTACACTATAGCAGGTCTATACACTATATTCTATATGATATATTCTACTGTCCTCATGCTGGTTGCCCTCTACACTATAGCAGGTCTATACACTATATTCTATATGATATATTCTACTGTCCTCATGCTGGTTGCCCTCTACACTATAGCAGGTCTATACACTATATTCTATATGATATATTCTACTGTCCTCATGCTGGTTGCCCTCTACACTATAGCAGGTCTATACACTATATTCTATATGATATATTCTACTGTCCTCATGCTGGTTGCCCTCTACACTATAGCAGGTCTATACACTATATTCTATATGATATATTCTACTGTCCTCATGCTGGTTGCCCTCTACACTATAGCAGGTCTATACACTATATTCTATATGATATATTCTACTGTCCTCATGCTGGTTGCCCTCTACACTATAGCAGGTCTATACACTATATTCTATATGATATATTCTACTGTCCTCATGCTGGTTGCCCTCTACACTATAGCAGGTCTATACACTATATTCTATATGATATATTCTACTGTCCTCATGCTGGTTGCCCTCTACACTATAGCAGGTCTATACACTATATTCTATATGATATATTCTACTGTCCTCATGCTGGTTGCCCTCTACACTATAGCAGGTCTATACACTATATTCTATATGATATATTCTACTGTCCTCATGCTGGTTGCCCTCTACACTATAGCAGGTCTATACACTATATTCTATATGATATATTCTACTGTCCTCATGCTGGTTGCCCTCTACACTATAGCAGGTCTATACACTATATTCTATATGATATATTCTACTGTCCTCATGCTGGTTGCCCTCTACACTATAGCAGGTCTATATACTATATTCTATATGATATATTCTACTGTCCTCATGCTGGTTGCCCTCTACACTATAGCAGGTCTATACACTATATTCTATATGATATATTCTACTGTCCTCATGCTGGTTGCCCTCTACACTATAGCAGGTCTATACACTATATTCTATATGATATATTCTACTGTCCTCATGCTGGTTGCCCTCTACACTATAGCAGGTCTATACACTATATTCTATATGATATATTCTACTGTCCTCATGCTGGTTGCCCTCTACACTATAGCAGGTCTATACACTATATTCTATATGATATATTCTACTGTCCTCATGCTGGTTGCCCTCTACACTATAGCAGGTCTATACACTATATTCTATATGATATATTCTACTGTCCTCATGCTGGTTGCCCTCTACACTATAGCAGGTCTATACACTATATTCTATATGATATATTCTACTGTCCTCATGCTGGTTGCCCTCTACACTATAGCAGGTCTATACACTATATTCTATATGATATATTCTACTGTCCTCATGCTGGTTGCCCTCTACACTATAGCAGGTCTATACACTATATTCTATATGATATATTCTACTGTCCTCATGCTGGTTGCCCTCTACACTATAGCAGGTCTATACACTATATTCTATATGATATATTCTACTGTCCTCATGCTGGTTGCCCTCTACACTATAGCAGGTCTATACACTATATTCTATATGATATATTCTACTGTCCTCATGCTGGTTGCCCTCTACACTATAGCAGGTCTATACACTATATTCTATATGATATATTCTACTGTCCTCATGCTGGTTGCCCTCTACACTATAGCAGGTCTATACACTATATTCTATATGATATATTCTACTGTCCTCATGCTGGTTGCCCTCTACACTATAGCAGGTCTATACACTATATTCTATATGATATATTCTACTGTCCTCATGCTGGTTGCCCTCTACACTATAGCAGGTCTATACACTATATTCTATATGATATATTCTACTGTCCTCATGCTGGTTGCCCTCTACACTATAGCAGGTCTATACACTATATTCTATATGATATATTCTACTGTCCTCATGCTGGTTGCCCTCTACACTATAGCAGGTCTATACACTATATTCTATATGATATATTCTACTGTCCTCATGCTGGTTGCCCTCTACACTATAGCAGGTCTATACACTATATTCTATATGATATATTCTACTGTCCTCATGCTGGTTGCCCTCTACACTATAGCAGGTCTATACACTATATTCTATATGATATATTCTACTGTCCTCATGCTGGTTGCCCTCTACACTATAGCAGGTCTATACACTATATTCTATATGATATATTCTACTGTCCTCATGCTGGTTGCCCTCTACACTATAGCAGGTCTATACACTATATTCTATATGATATATTCTACTGTCCTCATGCTGGTTGCCCTCTACACTATAGCAGGTCTATACACTATATTCTATATGATATATTCTACTGTCCTCATGCTGGTTGCCCTCTACACTATAGCAGGTCTATACACTATATTCTATATGATATATTCTACTGTCCTCATGCTGGTTGCCCTCTACACTATAGCAGGTCTATACACTATATTCTATATGATATATTCTACTGTCCTCATGCTGGTTGCCCTCTACACTATAGCAGGTCTATACTACTATATTCTATATGATATATTCTACTGTCCTCATGCTGGTTGCCCTCTACACTATAGCAGGTCTATACACTATATTCTATATGATATATTCTACTGTCCTCATGCTGGTTGCCCTCTACACTATAGCAGGTCTATACACTATATTCTATATGATATATTCTACTGTCCTCATGCTGGTTGCCCTCTACACTATAGCAGGTCTATACACTATATTCTATATGATATATTCTACTGTCCTCATGCTGGTTGCCCTCTACACTATAGCAGGTCTATACACTATATTCTATATGATATATTCTACTGTCCTCATGCTGGTTGCCCTCTACACTATAGCAGGTCTATACACTATATTCTATATGATATATTCTACTGTCCTCATGCTGGTTGCCCTCTACACTATAGCAGGTCTATACACTATATTCTATATGATATATTCTACTGTCCTCATGCTGGTTGCCCTCTACACTATAGCAGGTCTATACACTATATTCTATATGATATATTCTACTGTCCTCATGCTGGTTGCCCTCTACACTATAGCAGGTCTATACACTATATTCTATATGATATATTCTACTGTCCTCATGCTGGTTGCCCTCTACACTATAGCAGGTCTATACACTATATTCTATATGATATATTCTACTGTCCTCATGCTGGTTGCCCTCTACACTATAGCAGGTCTATACACTATATTCTATATGATATATTCTACTGTCCTCATGCTGGTTGCCCTCTACACTATAGCAGGTCTATACACTATATTCTATATGATATATTCTACTGTCCTCATGCTGGTTGCCCTCTACACTATAGCAGGTCTATACACTATATTCTATATGATATATTCTACTGTCCTCATGCTGGTTGCCCTCTACACTATAGCAGGTCTATACACTATATTCTATATGATATATTCTACTGTCCTCATGCTGGTTGCCCTCTACACTATAGCAGGTCTATACACTATATTCTATATGATATATTCTACTGTCCTCATGCTGGTTGCCCTCTACACTATAGCAGGTCTATACACTATATTCTATATGATATATTCTACTGTCCTCATGCTGGTTGCCCTCTACACTATAGCAGGTCTATACACTATATTCTATATGATATATTCTACTGTCCTCATGCTGGTTGCCCTCTACACTATAGCAGGTCTATACACTATATTCTATATGATATATTCTACTGTCCTCATGCTGGTTGCCCTCTACACTATAGCAGGTCTATACACTATATTCTATATGATATATTCTACTGTCCTCATGCTGGTTGCCCTCTACACTATAGCAGGTCTATACACTATATTCTATATGATATATTCTACTGTCCTCATGCTGGTTGCCCTCTACACTATAGCAGGTCTATACACTATATTCTATATGATATATTCTACTGTCCTCATGCTGGTTGCCCTCTACACTATAGCAGGTCTATACACTATATTCTATATGATATATTCTACTGTCCTCATGCTGGTTGCCCTCTACACTATAGCAGGTCTATACACTATATTCTATATGATATATTCTACTGTCCTCATGCTGGTTGCCCTCTACACTATAGCAGGTCTATACACTATATTCTATATGATATATTCTACTGTCCTCATGCTGGTTGCCCTCTACACTATAGCAGGTCTATACACTATATTCTATATGATATATTCTACTGTCCTCATGCTGGTTGCCCTCTACACTATAGCAGGTCTATACACTATATTCTATATGATATATTCTACTGTCCTCATGCTGGTTGCCCTCTACACTATAGCAGGTCTATACACTATATTCTATATGATATATTCTACTGTCCTCATGCTGGTTGCCCTCTACACTATAGCAGGTCTATACACTATATTCTATATGATATATTCTACTGTCCTCATGCTGGTTGCCCTCTACACTATAGCAGGTCTATACACTATATTCTATATGATATATTCTACTGTCCTCATGCTGGTTGCCCTCTACACTATAGCAGGTCTATACACTATATTCTATATGATATATTCTACTGTCCTCATGCTGGTTGCCCTCTACACTATAGCAGGTCTATACACTATATTCTATATGATATATTCTACTGTCCTCATGCTGGTTGCCCTCTACACTATAGCAGGTCTATACACTATATTCTATATGATATATTCTACTGTCCTCATGCTGGTTGCCCTCTACACTATAGCAGGTCTATACACTATATTCTATATGATATATTCTACTGTCCTCATGCTGGTTGCCCTCTACACTATAGCAGGTCTATACACTATATTCTATATGATATATTCTACTGTCCTCATGCTGGTTGCCCTCTACACTATAGCAGGTCTATACACTATATTCTATATGATATATTCTACTGTCCTCATGCTGGTTGCCCTCTACACTATAGCAGGTCTATACACTATATTCTATATGATATATTCTACTGTCCTCATGCTGGTTGCCCTCTACACTATAGCAGGTCTATACACTATATTCTATATGATATATTCTACTGTCCTCATGCTGGTTGCCCTCTACACTATAGCAGGTCTATACACTATATTCTATATGATATATTCTACTGTCCTCATGCTGGTTGCCCTCTACACTATAGCAGGTCTATACACTATATTCTATATGATATATTCTACTGTCCTCATGCTGGTTGCCCTCTACACTATAGCAGGTCTATACACTATATTCTATATGATATATTCTACTGTCCTCATGCTGGTTGCCCTCTACACTATAGCAGGTCTATACACTATATTCTATATGATATATTCTACTGTCCTCATGCTGGTTGCCCTCTACACTATAGCAGGTCTATACACTATATTCTATATGATATATTCTACTGTCCTCATGCTGGTTGCCCTCTACACTATAGCAGGTCTATACACTATATTCTATATGATATATTCTACTGTCCTCATGCTGGTTGCCCTCTACACTATAGCAGGTCTATACACTATATTCTATATGATATATTCTACTGTCCTCATGCTGGTTGCCCTCTACACTATAGCAGGTCTATACACTATATTCTATATGATATATTCTACTGTCCTCATGCTGGTTGCCCTCTACACTATAGCAGGTCTATACACTATATTCTATATGATATATTCTACTGTCCTCATGCTGGTTGCCCTCTACACTATAGCAGGTCTATACACTATATTCTATATGATATATTCTACTGTCCTCATGCTGGTTGCCCTCTACACTATAGCAGGTCTATACACTATATTCTATATGATATATTCTACTGTCCTCATGCTGGTTGCCCTCTACACTATAGCAGGTCTATACACTATATTCTATATGATATATTCTACTGTCCTCATGCTGGTTGCCCTCTACACTATAGCAGGTCTATACACTATATTCTATATGATATATTCTACTGTCCTCATGCTGGTTGCCCTCTACACTATAGCAGGTCTATACACTATATTCTATATGATATATTCTACTGTCCTCATGCTGGTTGCCCTCTACACTATAGCAGGTCTATACACTATATTCTATATGATATATTCTACTGTCCTCATGCTGGTTGCCCTCTACACTATAGCAGGTCTATACACTATATTCTATATGATATATTCTACTGTCCTCATGCTGGTTGCCCTCTACACTATAGCAGGTCTATACACTATATTCTATATGATATATTCTACTGTCCTCATGCTGGTTGCCCTCTACACTATAGCAGGTCTATACACTATATTCTATATGATATATTCTACTGTCCTCATGCTGGTTGCCCTCTACACTATAGCAGGTCTATACACTATATTCTATATGATATATTCTACTGTCCTCATGCTGGTTGCCCTCTACACTATAGCAGGTCTATACACTATATTCTATATGATATATTCTACTGTCCTCATGCTGGTTGCCCTCTACACTATAGCAGGTCTATACACTATATTCTATATGATATATTCTACTGTCCTCATGCTGGTTGCCCTCTACACTATAGCAGGTCTATACACTATATTCTATATGATATATTCTACTGTCCTCATGCTGGTTGCCCTCTACACTATAGCAGGTCTATACACTATATTCTATATGATATATTCTACTGTCCTCATGCTGGTTGCCCTCTACACTATAGCAGGTCTATACACTATATTCTATATGATATATTCTACTGTCCTCATGCTGGTTGCCCTCTACACTATAGCAGGTCTATACACTATATTCTATATGATATATTCTACTGTCCTCATGCTGGTTGCCCTCTACACTATAGCAGGTCTATACACTATATTCTATATGATATATTCTACTGTCCTCATGCTGGTTGCCCTCTACACTATAGCAGGTCTATACACTATATTCTATATGATATATTCTACTGTCCTCATGCTGGTTGCCCTCTACACTATAGCAGGTCTATACACTATATTCTATATGATATATTCTACTGTCCTCATGCTGGTTGCCCTCTACACTATAGCAGGTCTATACACTATATTCTATATGATATATTCTACTGTCCTCATGCTGGTTGCCCTCTACACTATAGCAGGTCTATACACTATATTCTATATGATATATTCTACTGTCCTCATGCTGGTTGCCCTCTACACTATAGCAGGTCTATACACTATATTCTATATGATATATTCTACTGTCCTCATGCTGGTTGCCCTCTACACTATAGCAGGTCTATACACTATATTCTATATGATATATTCTACTGTCCTCATGCTGGTTGCCCTCTACACTATAGCAGGTCTATACACTATATTCTATATGATATATTCTACTGTCCTCATGCTGGTTGCCCTCTACACTATAGCAGGTCTATACACTATATTCTATATGATATATTCTACTGTCCTCATGCTGGTTGCCCTCTACACTATAGCAGGTCTATACACTATATTCTATATGATATATTCTACTGTCCTCATGCTGGTTGCCCTCTACACTATAGCAGGTCTATACACTATATTCTATATGATATATTCTACTGTCCTCATGCTGGTTGCCCTCTACACTATAGCAGGTCTATACACTATATTCTATATGATATATTCTACTGTCCTCATGCTGGTTGCCCTCTACACTATAGCAGGTCTATACACTATATTCTATATGATATATTCTACTGTCCTCATGCTGGTTGCCCTCTACACTATAGCAGGTCTATACACTATATTCTATATGATATATTCTACTGTCCTCATGCTGGTTGCCCTCTACACTATAGCAGGTCTATACACTATATTCTATATGATATATTCTACTGTCCTCATGCTGGTTGCCCTCTACACTATAGCAGGTCTATACACTATATTCTATATGATATATTCTACTGTCCTCATGCTGGTTGCCCTCTACACTATAGCAGGTCTATACACTATATTCTATATGATATATTCTACTGTCCTCATGCTGGTTGCCCTCTACACTATAGCAGGTCTATACACTATATTCTATATGATATATTCTACTGTCCTCATGCTGGTTGCCCTCTACACTATAGCAGGTCTATACACTATATTCTATATGATATATTCTACTGTCCTCATGCTGGTTGCCCTCTACACTATAGCAGGTCTATACACTATATTCTATATGATATATTCTACTGTCCTCATGCTGGTTGCCCTCTACACTATAGCAGGTCTATACACTATATTCTATATGATATATTCTACTGTCCTCATGCTGGTTGCCCTCTACACTATAGCAGGTCTATACACTATATTCTATATGATATATTCTACTGTCCTCATGCTGGTTGCCCTCTACACTATAGCAGGTCTATACACTATATTCTATATGATATATTCTACTGTCCTCATGCTGGTTGCCCTCTACACTATAGCAGGTCTATACACTATATTCTATATGATATATTCTACTGTCCTCATGCTGGTTGCCCTCTACACTATAGCAGGTCTATACACTATATTCTATATGATATATTCTACTGTCCTCATGCTGGTTGCCCTCTACACTATAGCAGGTCTATACACTATATTCTATATGATATATTCTACTGTCCTCATGCTGGTTGCCCTCTACACTATAGCAGGTCTATACACTATATTCTATATGATATATTCTACTGTCCTCATGCTGGTTGCCCTCTACACTATAGCAGGTCTATACACTATATTCTATATGATATATTCTACTGTCCTCATGCTGGTTGCCCTCTACACTATAGCAGGTCTATACACTATATTCTATATGATATATTCTACTGTCCTCATGCTGGTTGCCCTCTACACTATAGCAGGTCTATACACTATATTCTATATGATATATTCTACTGTCCTCATGCTGGTTGCCCTCTACACTATAGCAGGTCTATACACTATATTCTATATGATATATTCTACTGTCCTCATGCTGGTTGCCCTCTACACTATAGCAGGTCTATACACTATATTCTATATGATATATTCTACTGTCCTCATGCTGGTTGCCCTCTACACTATAGCAGGTCTATACACTATATTCTATATGATATATTCTACTGTCCTCATGCTGGTTGCCCTCTACACTATAGCAGGTCTATACACTATATTCTATATGATATATTCTACTGTCCTCATGCTGGTTGCCCTCTACACTATAGCAGGTCTATACACTATATTCTATATGATATATTCTACTGTCCTCATGCTGGTTGCCCTCTACACTATAGCAGGTCTATACACTATATTCTATATGATATATTCTACTGTCCTCATGCTGGTTGCCCTCTACACTATAGCAGGTCTATACACTATATTCTATATGATATATTCTACTGTCCTCATGCTGGTTGCCCTCTACACTATAGCAGGTCTATACACTATATTCTATATGATATATTCTACTGTCCTCATGCTGGTTGCCCTCTACACTATAGCAGGTCTATACACTATATTCTATATGATATATTCTACTGTCCTCATGCTGGTTGCCCTCTACACTATAGCAGGTCTATACACTATATTCTATATGATATATTCTACTGTCCTCATGCTGGTTGCCCTCTACACTATAGCAGGTCTATACACTATATTCTATATGATATATTCTACTGTCCTCATGCTGGTTGCCCTCTACACTATAGCAGGTCTATACACTATATTCTATATGATATATTCTACTGTCCTCATGCTGGTTGCCCTCTACACTATAGCAGGTCTATACACTATATTCTATATGATATATTCTACTGTCCTCATGCTGGTTGCCCTCTACACTATAGCAGGTCTATACACTATATTCTATATGATATATTCTACTGTCCTCATGCTGGTTGCCCTCTACACTATAGCAGGTCTATACACTATATTCTATATGATATATTCTACTGTCCTCATGCTGGTTGCCCTCTACACTATAGCAGGTCTATACACTATATTCTATATGATATATTCTACTGTCCTCATGCTGGTTGCCCTCTACACTATAGCAGGTCTATACACTATATTCTATATGATATATTCTACTGTCCTCATGCTGGTTGCCCTCTACACTATAGCAGGTCTATACACTATATTCTATATGATATATTCTACTGTCCTCATGCTGGTTGCCCTCTACACTATAGCAGGTCTATACACTATATTCTATATGATATATTCTACTGTCCTCATGCTGGTTGCCCTCTACACTATAGCAGGTCTATACACTATATTCTATATGATATATTCTACTGTCCTCATGCTGGTTGCCCTCTACACTATAGCAGGTCTATACACTATATTCTATATGATATATTCTACTGTCCTCATGCTGGTTGCCCTCTACACTATAGCAGGTCTATACACTATATTCTATATGATATATTCTACTGTCCTCATGCTGGTTGCCCTCTACACTATAGCAGGTCTATACACTATATTCTATATGATATATTCTACTGTCCTCATGCTGGTTGCCCTCTACACTATAGCAGGTCTATACACTATATTCTATATGATATATTCTACTGTCCTCATGCTGGTTGCCCTCTACACTATAGCAGGTCTATACACTATATTCTATATGATATATTCTACTGTCCTCATGCTGGTTGCCCTCTACACTATAGCAGGTCTATACACTATATTCTATATGATATATTCTACTGTCCTCATGCTGGTTGCCCTCTACACTATAGCAGGTCTATACACTATATTCTATATGATATATTCTACTGTCCTCATGCTGGTTGCCCTCTACACTATAGCAGGTCTATACACTATATTCTATATGATATATTCTACTGTCCTCATGCTGGTTGCCCTCTACACTATAGCAGGTCTATACACTATATTCTATATGATATATTCTACTGTCCTCATGCTGGTTGCCCTCTACACTATAGCAGGTCTATACACTATATTCTATATGATATATTCTACTGTCCTCATGCTGGTTGCCCTCTACACTATAGCAGGTCTATACACTATATTCTATATGATATATTCTACTGTCCTCATGCTGGTTGCCCTCTACACTATAGCAGGTCTATACACTATATTCTATATGATATATTCTACTGTCCTCATGCTGGTTGCCCTCTACACTATAGCAGGTCTATACACTATATTCTATATGATATATTCTACTGTCCTCATGCTGGTTGCCCTCTACACTATAGCAGGTCTATACACTATATTCTATATGATATATTCTACTGTCCTCATGCTGGTGGCCCTCTACACTATAGCAGGTCTATACACTATATTCTATATGATATATTCTACTGTCCTCATGCTGGTTGCCCTCTACACTATAGCAGGTCTATACACTATATTCTATATGATATATTCTACTGTCCTCATGCTGGTTGCCCTCTACACTATAGCAGGTCTATACACTATATTCTATATGATATATTCTACTGTCCTCATGCTGGTTGCCCTCTACACTATAGCAGGTCTATACACTATATTCTATATGATATATTCTACTGTCCTCATGCTGGTTGCCCTCTACACTATAGCAGGTCTATACACTATATTCTATATGATATATTCTACTGTCCTCATGCTGGTTGCCCTCTACACTATAGCAGGTCTATACACTATATTCTATATGATATATTCTACTGTCCTCATGCTGGTTGCCCTCTACACTATAGCAGGTCTATACACTATATTCTATATGATATATTCTACTGTCCTCATGCTGGTTGCCCTCTACACTATAGCAGGTCTATACACTATATTCTATATGATATATTCTACTGTCCTCATGCTGGTTGCCCTCTACACTATAGCAGGTCTATACACTATATTCTATATGATATATTCTACTGTCCTCATGCTGGTTGCCCTCTACACTATAGCAGGTCTATACACTATATTCTATATGATATATTCTACTGTCCTCATGCTGGTTGCCCTCTACACTATAGCAGGTCTATACACTATATTCTATATGATATATTCTACTGTCCTCATGCTGGTTGCCCTCTACACTATAGCAGGTCTATACACTATATTCTATATGATATATTCTACTGTCCTCATGCTGGTTGCCCTCTACACTATAGCAGGTCTATACACTATATTCTATATGATATATTCTACTGTCCTCATGCTGGTTGCCCTCTACACTATAGCAGGTCTATACACTATATTCTATATGATATATTCTACTGTCCTCATGCTGGTTGCCCTCTACACTATAGCAGGTCTATACACTATATTCTATATGATATATTCTACTGTCCTCATGCTGGTGGCCCTCTACACTATAGCAGGTCTATACACTATATTCTATATGATATATTCTACTGTCCTCATGCTGGTGGCCCTCTACACTATAGCAGGTCTATACACTATATTCTATATGATATATTCTACTGTCCTCATGCTGGTGGCCCTCTACACTATAGCAGGTCTATACACTATATTCTATATGATATATTCTACTGTCCTCATGCTGGTGGCCCTCTACACTATAGCAGGTCTATACACTATATTCTATATGATATATTCTACTGTCCTCATGCTGGTTGCCCTCTACACTATAGCAGGTCTATACACTATATTCTATATGATATATTCTACTGTCCTCATGCTGGTTGCCCTCTACACTATAGCAGGTCTATACACTATATTCTATATGATATATTCTACTGTCCTCATGCTGGTTGCCCTCTACACTATAGCAGGTCTATACACTATATTCTATATGATATATTCTACTGTCCTCATGCTGGTGGCCCTCTACACTATAGCAGGTCTATACACTATATTCTATATGATATATTCTACTGTCCTCATGCTGGTTGCCCTCTACACTATAGCAGGTCTATACACTATATTCTATATGATATATTCTACTGTCCTCATGCTGGTGGCCCTCTACACTATAGCAGGTCTATACACTATATTCTATATGATATATTCTACTGTCCTCATGCTGGTTGCCCTCTACACTATAGCAGGTCTATACACTATATTCTATATGATATATTCTACTGTCCTCATGCTGGTGGCCCTCTACACTATAGCAGGTCTATACACTATATTCTATATGATATATTCTACTGTCCTCATGCTGGTGGCCCTCTACACTATAGCAGGTCTATATACTATATTCTATATGATATATTCTACTGTCCTCATGCTGGTTGCCCTCTACACTATAGCAGGTCTATACACTATATTCTATATGATATATTCTACTGTCCTCATGCTGGTTACCCTCTACACTATAGCAGGTCTATACACTATATTCTATATGATATATTCTACTGTCCTCATGCTGGTTGCCCTCTACACTATAGCAGGTCTATACACTATATTCTATATGATATATTCTACTGTCCTCATGCTGGTGGCCCTCTACACTATAGCAGGTCTATACACTATATTCTATATGATATATTCTACTGTCCTCATGCTGGTGGCCCTCTACACTATAGCAGGTCTATACACTATATTCTATATGATATATTCTACTGTCCTCATGCTGGTTGCCCTCTACACTATAGCAGGTCTATACACTATATTCTATATGATATATTCTACTGTCCTCATGCTGGTTGCCCTCTACACTATAGCAGGTCTATACACTATATTCTATATGATATATTCTACAAGCCTTCGTTCCCTCCATCTCTGTCTTCATCAGGTGGTCTGGCTGCTGTCATCTATACAGACACTCTGCAGACCTTCGTCATGATTATAGGAGCTATCATCCTCACCATCACAGGTACACACACACACACACACACACACACACACACACACACACACACACACACACACACACACACACACACACACACACACACACACACACACACACACACACACACACACACACACACACACACACACACACACACACACCTTCACCAGCTTCCCCTCTCTCTCCAACTCTAACCCTCCCCTTCTCGCTCTCTCTCCCTCTCTCTCTCTCCCTCTCTGTCTCTCTCTCTCTCCCTCTCTCCATCTCTGTCTCTCCCTCTCTCTCCGTCTCTCTCTCTCTCCCTCTCTGTCTCTCTCTCTCTCTCTGTCTCTCTCTGTCTCTGTCTCTCTCCGTCTCTGTCTCTCTCGCTCCATCCAGCGTTCAACAAGATTGGAGGCTACAGTAACTTGGAGAGAGTTTACCAGGCAGCCATCCCTTCTAAGGTGAGTCAACAGACACTTTCACTATCATCTATATTAATGTTATTACTATCATAGTTTTAATGTTATTACTATCATAGTTATTAATGTTATTATCATAGTTATTAATGTTATTATCATAGTTATTATTGTTATTATCATAGTTATTAATGTTATTATCATAGTTATTAATGTTATTATCATAGTTATTAATGTTATTATTATCATAGTTATTAATGTTATTATTATCATAGTTATTAATGTTGTTATTATCGTAGTTATTAATGTTGTTATTATCATAGTTATTAATGTTATTATTATCATAGTTATTAATGTTATTATCATAGTTATTAATGTTATTATCATAGTTATCATCATAGTTATTAATGTTATTATCATAGTTATTAATGTTATTATCATAGTTATCATCATAGTTATTAATGTTATTATCATAGTTATTAATGTTATTATTATCATAGTTATTAATGTTATTATTAGTTATTAATGTTATTATTATCATAGTTATTAATGTTATTATTATCATAGCTATTAATGTAGTTATTATCATAGTTATTAATGTAGTTATTATCATAGTTATTAATGTTGTTATTATCATAGTTATTAATGTTATTATTATCATAGTTATTAATGTTATTATCATAGTTATTAATGTTATTATTATCATAGTTGTTAATGTTATTATTATCATAGTTATTAATATTGTTATTATCATAGTTATTAATGTAGTTATTATCATAGTTATTAATGTTATTATTATCATAGTTATTAATGTTATTATCATAGTTATTAATGTTATTATTATCATAGTTATTAATATTGTTATTATCATAGTTATTAATGTTATTATTATCATAGTTATTAATGTTATTATTATCATAGTTATTAATGTTATTATCATAGTTATTAATGATATTATTATCATAGTTATTAATGTTATTATTATCATAGTTATTAATGTAGTTATTCATGTTATTAATGTTATTATTATCATAGTTATTAATATTGTTATTATCATAGTTATTAATGTTATTATTATCATAGTTATTAATGTTATTATCATAGTTATTAATGTTATTATTATCATAGTTATTAATATTGTTATTATCATAGTTATTAATGTTATTATTATCATAGTTATTAATGTTATTATTATCATAGTTATTAATATTGTTATTATCATAGTTAATAATGTTATTATTATCATAGTTATTAATGTTATTATTATCATAGTTATTAATGTTATTATTATCATAGTTATTAATGTTATTATTATCATAGTTATTAATGTTATTATTATCATAGTTATTAATATTGTTATTATCATAGTTATTAATGTAGTTATTATCATAGTTATTAATGTTATTATTATCATAGTTATTAATGTTATTATCATAGTTATTAATGTTATTATTATCATAGTTATTAATATTATTATTATCATAGTTATTAATGTTATTATTATCATAGTTATTCATGTTATTATTATCATAGTTATTAATGTTATTATTATCATAGTTATTAATATTGTTATTATCATAGTTATTAATGTTATTATCATAGTTATTAATGTAGTTATTCATGTAGTTATTAATGTTATTACTATCATAGTTATTAATGTTATTATTATCATAGTTATTAATGTTATTATCATAGTTATTAATGTTATTATCATAGTTATTAATGTTATTATTATCGTAGTTATTAATGTTATTATTATCGTAGTTATTAATGTTATTATTATCGTAGTTATTAATGTTGTTATTATCATAGTTATTAATATTTTCTATTATCATAGTTATTAATGTTATTACTATCATAGTTATTAATGTAGTTATTAATGTTATTACTATCATAGTTATTAATGTAGTTATTAATGTTATTACTATCATAGTTATTAATGTTATTATCATAGTTATTAATGTTATTATCATAGTTATTAATGTTATTATCATAGTTATTAATGTTATTATCATAGTTATTATGTTATTACTATCATAGTTATTAATGTTATTACTATCATAGTTATTGATGTTATTATTATCATAGTTATTAATGTTATTATCATAGTTATCATCATAGTTATTAATGTTATTATCATAGTTATTAATGTTATTATTATCATAGTTATTAATGTTATTATTAGTTATTAATGTTATTATTATCATAGTTATTAATGTTATTATTATCATAGCTATTAATGTAGTTATTATCATAGTTATTAATGTAGTTATTATCATAGTTATTAATGTTATTATTATCATAGTTATTCATGTTATTATCATAGTTATTAATGTTATTATCATAGTTATTAATGTTATTATTATCATAGTTATTAATGTAGTTATTATCATAGTTATTAATGTTATTATCATAGTTATTAATGTAGTTATTAATGTTACTATCATAGTTATTAATGTTATTACTATCATAGTTATTAATATTATTATTATCATAGTTATTAATGTTGTTATCAGTATTATAATAGTAATGTTAATATCACTATTATAACAGTAGTAATGTTAACAGTGTAATTCTCATTCCTCTTTCAGATCATCCCCAACAGTAGCTGTCACCTGCCCAGAGAGGATGCCATGCACCTGTTTAGACACCCGGTTACTGGAGACCTGCCCTGGCCTGGCATGACCCTGGGACTGACTATACTGGCAACCTGGTACTGGTGTACTGACCAGGTAGATATAACCTCTAACCCTTGACCTCTAACCCTGGCATGACCCTGGGACTGACTATACTGGCCACCTGGTACTGGTGTACTGACCAGGTAGATATAACCTCTAACCCCTGACCTCTAACCCTGGCATGACCCTGGGACTGACTATGCTGGCTACCTGGTACTGGTGTACTGACCAGGTAGATATAACCTCTAACCCCTGATCTCTAACCCTGGCATGACCCTGGGACTGACTATACTGGCTACCTGGTACTGGTGTACTGACCAGGTAGATATAACCTCTAACCCCTGACCTCTAACCCTGGCATGACCCTGGGACTGACTATACTGGCCACCTGGTACTGGTGTACTGACCAGGTAGATATAACCTCTAATCTCTAACCCCTTGACCTCTAACCCTGGCATGACCCTGGGACTGACTATACTGGCTACCTGGTACTGGTGTACTGACCAGGTATATATAACCTCTAACCCTTGACCTCTAACCCTGGCATGACCCTGGGACTGACTGCATTGGAAAGTATTCAAACCCCTTGCCTTTTTCACTTTGTTACATTACAGCCTTTTTCTAAAATGGATTACATAAATTGTTTTCCTCATCAATCTACACACAATACCCCATAATGACATCACAATACCCCATAATGACATCACAATACCCCGTAATGACATCACAATACCCCATAATGACATCACAATACCCCGTAATGACATCACAATACCCCATAATGACATCACAATACCCCATAATGACATCACAATACCCCGTAATGACATCACAATACCCCGTAATGACATCACAATACCCCATAATGACATCACAATACCCCATAATGACATCACAATACCCCATAATGACATCACAATACCCCATAATGACATCACAATACCCCATAATGACATCACAATACCCCATAATGACAAACAAAAACAGGTTTTACATAAGTATTCAGACCCTTTGCTGTGAGACTCGAAATTAAGCTCAGGTGCATCCTGTTTCCATTGATCATCCTTGAGATGTTTCTACAACTTGATTGGAGTCCACCTGTGGTAAATTCAATTGATTGGACATGACTTGGAAAGGCACACACACCTGTCTATATAAGGTCCCACAGTTGACAGTGAATGTCAGAGCAAAAATCAAGCCATGAGGTCGAAGGAATTGTCTGTAGAGCTCCGAGACAGGATTGTGTCGAGGCACAGATCTGGGGAAGGATACCAAACAATGTCTGCAGCATTGAAGGTCCCCAAGAACACAGTGGCCTCCATCATTGTTAATTGGAAGAAGTTTGGAACCACCAAGACTCTTCCTTAGAGCTGGCCGCCCGTCCAAACTGAGCAAACAGGGGAGAAGGGGCCAATAACCCGATGGTTACTCTGACAGAGCTCCAGAGTTCCTCTGTGGAGATGGGAGAACCTTCCAGAAGGACAATCATCTCTGCAGCACTCCACCAATCAGGCCTTTATGGTAGAGGGGCCAGACGGAAGTCACTCCTCAGTAAAAGGCACATGACAGCCCGCTTGGAGTTTGCCAAAAGACACCTAAAGGACTCTGACCATAAGAAACAAGATTCTCTGGTCTGATGAAACCAAGATCGAACTCTTTGGCCTGAATGCCAAGCGTCAAATCTGGAGGAAACCTGGCACCATCCCTACAGTGAAGCATGGTGGTGGCGGCAACATGCTGTGGGGATGTTTTTCAGTGGCAGGGACTGGGAGACTAGTCAGGATCGAGGGAGAGTTGAACGGAGCAAAGTACAGAGAGATCCTTGATGAAAACCTGCTCCAGAGTTCTCAAACTGGGGCGAAGGTTCACCTTCCAAAAGGACAACGACCCTAAGCACACAGCCAAGACAACACAGGAGTGGCTTCGGGACAAGTCTCTGAATGTCCTTGAGTGTCCCAGCCAGAGCCCAGACTTGAACCTGATCGAACATCTCTGGAGAGATCTGGAAATAGCTATGCAGCGACGCTCCCCATCCAACCTGACAAAGCTTGAGAGGATCTGCAGAGAAGAATGGGAGAAACTCCCCAAATACAGGTGTGCCAAGCTTGTAGCGTCAAACCCAAGAAGACTCGAGGCTGTAATCGCTGCCAAGCTTGTAGCGTCAAACCCAAGAAGACTCGAGGCTGTAATCACTGCCAAGCTTGTAGCGTCAAACCCAAGAAGACTCGAGGCTGTAATCACTGCCAAGCTTGTACCGTCAAACCCAAGAAGACTCGAGGCTGTAATCACTGCCAAGCTTGTAGCGTCAAACCCAAGAAGACTCGAGGCTGTAATCACTGCCAAGCTTGTAGCGTCAAACCCAAGAAGACTAGAGGCTGTAATCGCTGCCAAGCTTGTAGCGTCAAACCCAAGAAGACTAGAGGCTGTAATCGCTGCCAAGCTTGTAGCGTCAAACCCAAGAAGACTCGAGGCTGTAATCACTGCCAAGGGTGTTTCAACAAAGTACTGAGTAAAGGGTCTGAATACTTATGTAAATGTCATGATTGCAAAAAATTCTAAACCTGTTTTTGCTTTGTCATTTTGGTGTATTGTGTGTAGATGAGGGGCGAAAAAAACAATTTATTCCATTTTAGAATAAGTCTGTAACGTAACAAAATGTGAGAAAAGTCAAGGGGTCTGAATACTTTCTGAATGCACTGTACTGGCTACATGCTACTGGTACACTGACCAGGTAACCTCTAACCCCTGACCTCTAACCCTGGGACTGACTGTACTGGCTACATGCTACTGATACACTGACCAGGTAACCTCTAACCCCTGACCTCTAACCCTGGGACTGACTGTACTGGCTACATGCTACTGGTACACTGACCAGGTAACCTCTAACCCTGGGACTGACTGTACTGGCTACATGCTACTGATACACTGACCAGGTAACCTCTAACCCCTGACCTCTAACCCTGGGACTGACTGTACTGGCTACATGCTACTGGTACACTGACCAGGTAACCTCTAACCCTGGGACTGACTGTACTGGCTACATGCTAATGGTACACTGACCAGGTAACCTCTAACCCTGGGACTGACTGTACTGGCTACATGCTAATGGTACACTGACCAGGTAACCTCTAACCCTGGGACTGACTGTACTGGCTACATGCTACTGATACACTGACCAGGTAACCTCTAACCCCTGACCTCTAACCCTGGGACTGACTGTACTGGCTACATGCTAATGGTACACTGACCAGGTAACCTCTAACCCTGGGACTGACTGTACTGGCTACATGCTACTGGTACACTGACCAGGTAACCTCTAACCCTGGGACTGACTGTACTGGCTACATGCTACTGGTACACTGACCAGGTAACCTCTAACCCTGGGACTGACTGTACTGGCTACATGCTACTGGTACACTGACCAGGTAACCTCTAACCCCTGACCTCTAACCCTGGGACTGACTGTACTGGCTACATGCTACTGGTACACTGACCAGGTAACCTCTAACCCCTGGGACTGACTGTACTGGCTACATGCTACTGGTACACTGACCAGGTAACCTCTAACCCCTGACCTCTAACCCTGGGACTGACTGTAATGGCTACATGCTAATGGTACACTGACCAGGTAACCTCTAACCCCTGGGACTGACTGTACTGGCTACATGCTAATGGTACACTGACCAGGTAACCTCTAACCCCTGACCTCTAACCATGGGACTGACTGTACTGGCTACATGCTACTGGTACACTGACCAGGTAACCTCTAACCCCTGACCTCTAACCCTGGGACTGACTGTACTGGCTACATGCTAATGGTACACTGACCAGGTAACCTCTAACCCCTGACCTCTAACCCTGGGACTGACTGTACTGGCTACATGCTACTGGTACACTGACCAGGTAACCTCTAACCCCTGACCTCTAACCCTGGGACTGACTGTACTGGCTACATGCTACTGGTACACTGACCAGGTAACCTCTAACCCTGGGACTGACTGTACTGGCTACATGCTACTGATACACTGACCAGGTAACCTCTAACCCTGGGACTGACTGTACTGGCTACATGCTACTGATACACTGACCAGGTAACCTCTAACCCTGGGACTGACTGTACTGGCTACATGCTACTGGTACACTGACCATGTAACCTCTAACCCTGGGACTGACTGTACTGGCTACATGCTACTGGTACACTGACCAGGTAACCTCTAACCCCTGACCTCTAACCCTGGGACTGACTGTACTGGCTACATGCTACTGGTACACTGACCAGGTAACCTCTAACCCTGGGACTGACTGTACTGGCTACATGCTACTGATACACTGACCAGGTAACCTCTAACCCCTGGGACTGACTGTACTGGCTACATGCTAATGAGACACTGACCAGGTAACCTCTAACCCCTGATCTCTAACCCTGGGACTGACTGTACTGGCTACATGCTACTGGTACACTGACCAGGTAACCTCTAACCCTGGGACTGACTGTACTGGCTACATGCTAATGGTACACTGACCAGGTAACCTCTAACCCTGGGACTGACTGTACTGGCTACATGCTAATGGTACACTGACCAGGTAACCTCTAACCCTGGGACTGACTGTACTGGCTACATGCTACTGATACACTGACCAGGTAACCTCTAACCCCTGACCTCTAACCCTGGGACTGACTGTACTGGCTACATGCTAATGGTACACTGACCAGGTAACCTCTAACCCTGGGACTGACTGTACTGGCTACATGCTACTGGTACACTGACCAGGTAACCTCTAACCCTGGGACTGACTGTACTGGCTACATGCTACTGGTACACTGACCAGGTAACCTCTAACCCTGGGACTGACTGTACTGGCTACATGCTACTGGTACACTGACCAGGTAACCTCTAACCCCTGACCTCTAACCCTGGGACTGACTGTACTGGCTACATGCTACTGGTACACTGACCAGGTAACCTCTAACCCCTGGGACTGACTGTACTGGCTACATGCTACTGGTACACTGACCAGGTAACCTCTAACCCCTGACCTCTAACCCTGGGACTGACTGTAATGGCTACATGCTAATGGTACACTGACCAGGTAACCTCTAACCCCTGGGACTGACTGTACTGGCTACATGCTAATGGTACACTGACCAGGTAACCTCTAACCCCTGACCTCTAACCATGGGACTGACTGTACTGGCTACATGCTCCTGGTACACTGACCAGGTAACCTCTAACCCCTGACCTCTAACCCTGGGACTGACTGTACTGGCTACATGCTAATGGTACACTGACCAGGTAACCTCTAACCCCTGAACTCTAACCCTGGGACTGACTGTACTGGCTACATGCTACTGGTACACTGACCAGGTAACCTCTAACCCCTGACCTCTAACCCTGGGACTGACTGTACTGGCTACATGCTACTGGTACACTGACCAGGTAACCTCTAACCCTGGGACTGACTGTACTGGCTACATGCTACTGATACACTGACCAGGTAACCTCTAACCCTGGGACTGACTGTACTGGCTACATGCTACTGATACACTGACCAGGTAACCTCTAACCCTGGGACTGACTGTACTGGCTACATGCTACTGGTACACTGACCATGTAACCTCTAACCCTGGGACTGACTGTACTGGCTACATGCTACTGGTACACTGACCAGGTAACCTCTAACCCCTGACCTCTAACCCTGGGACTGACTGTACTGGCTACATGCTACTGGTACACTGACCAGGTAACCTCTAACCCTGGGACTGACTGTACTGGCTACATGCTACTGATACACTGACCAGGTAACCTCTAACCCCTGGGACTGACTGTACTGGCTACATGCTAATGAGACACTGACCAGGTAACCTCTAACCCCTGATCTCTAACCCTGGGACTGACTGTACTGGCTACATGCTACTGGTACACTGACCAGGTAACCTCTAACCCTGGGACTGACTGTACTGGCTACATGCTACTGATACACTGACCAGGTAACCTCTAACCCCTGGGACTGACTGTACTGGCTACATGCTACTGATACACTGACCAGGTAACCTCTAACCCCTGACCTCTAACCCTGGGACTGACTGTACTGGCTACATGCTACTGGTACACTGACCAGGTAACCTCTAACCCTGGGACTGACTGTACTGGCTACATGCTACTGGTACACTGACCAGGTAACCTCTAACCCCTAACCTCTAACCCTGGGACTGACTGTACTGGCTACATGCTACTGGTACACTGACCAGGTAACCTCTAACCCTGGGACTGACTGTACTGGCTACATGCTACTGATACACTGACCAGGTAACCTCTAACCCCTGACCTCTTACCCTGGGACTGACTGTACTGGCTACATGCTACTGATACACTGACCAGGTAACCTCTAACCCCTGACCTCTAACCCTGGGACTGACTGTACTGGCTACATGCTAATGGTACACTGACCAGGTAACCTCTAACCCTGGGACTGACTGTACTGGCTACATGCTACTGGTACACTGACCAGGTAACCTCTAACCCCTGGGACTGACTGTACTGGCTACATGCTACTGGTACACTGACCAGGTAACCTCTAACCCCTGACCTCTAACCCTGGGACTGACTGTACTGGCTACATGCTACTGGTACACTGACCAGGTAACCTCTAACCCTGGGACTGACTGTACTGGCTACATGCTACTGATACACTGACCAGGTAACCTCTAACCCTGGGACTGACTGTACTGGCTACATGCTACTGATACACTGACCAGGTAACCTCTAACCCCTGACCTCTAACCCTGGGACTGACTGTACTGGCTACATGCTAATGGTACACTGACCAGGTAACCTCTAACCCTGGGACTGACTGTACTGGCTACATGCTACTGGTACACTGACCAGGTAACCTCTAACCCTGGGACTGACTGTACTGGCTACATGCTACTGATACACTGACCAGGTAACCTCTAACCCTGGGACTGACTGTACTGGCTACATGCTACTGATACACTGACCAGGTAACCTCTAACCCCTGACCTCTAACCCTGGGACTGACTGTACTGGCTACATGCTAATGGTACACTGACCAGGTAAACTCTAACCCCTGACCTCTAACCCTGGGACTGACTGTACTGGCTACATGCTAATGGTACACTGACCAGGTAACCTCTAACCCCTGACCTCTAACCCTGGGACTGACTGTACTGGCTACATGCTACTGATACACTGACCAGGTAACCTCTAACCCCTGACCTCTAACCCTGGGACTGACTGTACTGGCTACATGCTAATGGTACACTGACCAGGTAACCTCTAACCCTGGGACTGACTGTACTGGCTACATGCTACTGATACACTGACCAGGTAACCTCTAACCCCTGACCTCTAACCCTGGGACTGACTGTACTGGCGACATGCTACTGATACACTGACCAGGTAACCTCTAACCCCTGACCTCTAACCCTGGGACTGACTGTACTGGCTACATGCTAATGGTACACTGACCAGGTAACCTCTAACCCTGGGACTGACTGTACTGGCTACATGCTACTGATACACTGACCAGGTAACCTCTAACCCCTGACCTCTAACCCTGGGACTGACTGTACTGGCTACATGCTACTGATACACTGACCAGGTAACCTCTAACCCCTGACCTCTAACCCTGGGACTGACTGTACTGGCTACATGCTAATGGTACACTGACCAGGTAACCTCTAACCCTGGGACTGACTGTACTGGCTACATGCTACTGATACACTGACCAGGTAACCTCTAACCCCTGACCTCTAACCCTGGGACTGACTGTACTGGCTACATGCTAATGGTACACTGACCAGGTAACCTCTAACCCTGGGACTGACTGTACTGGCTACATGCTAATGGTACACTGACCAGGTAACCTCTAACCCTGGGACTGACTGTACTGGCTACATGCTACTGGTACACTGACCAGGTAACCTCTAACCCCTGACCTCTAACCCTGGGACTGACTGTACTGGCTACATGCTACTGGTACACTGACCAGGTAACCTCTAACCCTGGGACTGACTGTACTGGCTACATGCTACTGATACACTGACCAGGTAACCTCTAACCCCTGACCTCTAACCCTGGGACTGACTGTACTGGCTACATGCTAATGGTACACTGACCAGGTAACCTCTAACCCTGGGACTGACTGTACTGGCTACATGCTACTGATACACTGACCAGGTAACCTCTAACCCTGGGACTGACTGTACTGTCTACATGCTACTGGTACACTGACCAGGTAACCTCTAACCCCTGACCTCTAACCCTGGGACTGACTGTACTGGCTACATGCTACTGGTACACTGACCAGGTAACCTCTAACCCTGGGACTGACTGTACTGGCTACATGCTACTGGTACACTGACCAGGTAACCTCTAACCCCTGACCTCTAACCCTGGGACTGACTGTACTGGCTACATGCTAATGGTACACTGACCAGGTAACCTCTAACCCTGGGACTGACTGTACTGGCTACATGCTACTGATACACTGACCAGGTAACCTCTAACCCCTGACCTCTAACCCTGGGACTGACTGTACTGGCTACATGCTACTGGTACACTGACCAGGTAACCTCTAACCCTGGGACTGACTGTACTGGCTACATGCTACTGATACACTGACCAGGTAACCTCTAACCCCTGACCTCTAACCCTGGGACTGACTGTACTGTCTACATGCTACTGGTACACTGACCAGGTAACCTCTAACCTCTGACCTTTAACTCCTAACAGTAAAAACCAACCAACAACGTTCAGTCAAGATCACTTTATTGATAACATTCTCCTAACGTTTTAACAACATTCATGTCCAACATTGGAAAAATCTGCCATCGTTTCAAAACGTTACTCCCCGCCCCCATAGTCCCAGTAACCAATCAGAGTGAGCGTTAGGCCACCCACAGTCTCTCCAGGCAAGTAAACCTAGCTGGTCAGACTACGGAGGCCTGGAGAGGACAGCCTTCTCAAACAGAGGAAAATCGAATAAAGATCCTTAAATTTCAAGGTTTCAACAAACGTCCAGATTACGTCCAGATTACGTCCAGATCGCCCCATTGGCCAGGAAAAGCCCATGTTTAAAAAAAACAAAAATTCCAAAACATTTCTGGCAAACATTCAAAAACTACCTGGCAAATGTCCTGCAAACATTCAATTCATGTGACAGTAGACAGACATCCAGACAAGGTGAGTTACAGGTCGAGACAGCGATGCACAAATTAAACAGCAGAATTGGACGACTTCTGCGAAAACTAAGAATATGAAGCGAGAGGCTAAACTTATCCTCTGTTTTGGTCCTACAGCTATCACGTTGTATCTGTTTTGATCCTACAGCGATCACGTTGTATCTTTTTTGGTCCTACAGCTATCACGTTGTATCTGTTTTGATCCTACAGCGATCACGTTGTATCTGTTCTGGTCCTACAGCTATCACGTTGTAGCAGAGTGTATCTGTTTTGGTCCTGCAGCTATCACGTTGTATCTGTTTTGATCCTACAGCGATCACGTTGTATCTGTTTTGGTCCTACAGCTATCACGTTGTATCAGAGTGTATCCTGTTCTGGTCCTGCAGCTATCACGTTGTAGCAGAGTGTATCTGTTTTGGTCCTGCAGCTATCACGTTGTATCTGTTTTGGTCCTACAGCTATCACGTTGTATCAGAGTGTATCCTGTTCTGGTCCTGCAGTTATCACGTTGTATCTGTTTTGGTCCTACAGCTATCACGTTGTATCTGTTCTGGTCCTACAGCTATCACGTTGTATCTGTTTTGGTCCTACAGCTATCACGTTGTATCAGAGTGTATCCTGTTCTGGTCCTACAGCTATCACGTTGTATCTGTTTTGGTCCTACAGCTATCACGTTGTATCTGTTCTGGTCCTACAGCTATCACGTTGTATCTGTTTTGGTCCTACAGCTATCACGTTGTATCTGTTTTGGTCCTACAGCTATCACGTTGTATCTGTTTTGGTCCTACAGCTATCACGTTGTATCTGTTCTGGTCCTACAGCTATCACGTTGTATCTGTTTTGGTCCTACAGCTATCACGTTGTATCTGTTTTGGTCCTACAGCTATCACGTTGTATCTGTTCTGGTCCTACAGCTATCACGTTGTATCTGTTTTGGTCCTACAGCTATCACGTTGTATCTGTTCTGGTCCTACAGCTATCACGTTGTATCTGTTTTGGTCCTACAGCTATCACGTTGTATCTGTTCTGGTCCTACAGCTATCACGTTGTATCTGTTTTGGTCCTACAGCTATCACGTTGTATCTGTTTTGGTCCTACAGCTATCACGTTGTATCTGTTTTGGTCCTACAGCTATCACGTTGTATCTGTTCTGGTCCTACAGCTATCACGTTGTATCTGTTTTGGTCCTACAGCTATCACTTTGTATCTGTTCTGGTCCTACAGCTATCACGTTGTATCTGTTTTGGTCCTACAGCTATCACGTTGTATCTGTTTTGGTCCTACAGTTATCACGTTGTATCTGTTCTGGTCCTACAGCTATCACGTTGTATCTGTTTTGGTCCTACAGCTATCACGTTGTATCTGTTTTGGTCCTACAGCTATCACGTTGTATCTGTTTTGGTCCTACAGCTATCACTTTGTATCTGTTTTGGTCCTACAGCTATCACGTTGTATCTGTTTTGGTCCTACAGCTATCACTTTGTATCTGTTTTGGTCCTACAGCTATCACGTTGTATCTGTTTTGGTCCTACAGCTATCACGTTGTATCTGTTCTGGTCCTGCAGTTATCACGTTGTATCTGTTCTGGTCCTGCAGCTATCACGTTGTATCTGTTCTGGTCCTACAGCTATCACGTTGTATCTGTTTTGGTCCTACAGCTATCACGTTGTATCTGTTCTGGTCCTACAGCTATCACGTTGTATCTGTTTTGGTCTTACAGCTATCACGTTGTATCTGTTCTGGTCCTACAGCTATCACGTTGTATCTGTTTTGGTCCTACAGCTATCACGTTGTATCTGTTCTGGTCCTACAGCTATCACGTTGTATCTGTTTTGGTCCTACAGCTATCACGTTGTATCTGTTCTGGTCCTACAGCTATCACGTTGTAGCAGAGTGTATCTGTTTTGGTCCTACAGCTATCACGTTGTATCTGTTTTGGTCCTACAGCGATCACGTTGTATCTGTTCTGGTCCTACAGCGATCACGTTGTATCTGTTCTGGTCCTACAGCGATCACGTTGTATCTGTTTTGGTCCTACAGCTATCACGTTGTATCAGAGTGTATCCTGTTCTGGTCCTGCAGCTATCACGTTGTAGCAGAGTGTATCTGTTTTGGTCCTGCAGCTATCACGTTGTATCTGTTTTGGTCCTACAGCTATCACGTTGTATCAGAGTGTATCCTGTTCTGGTCCTGCAGTTATCACGTTGTATCTGTTTTGGTCCTACAGCTATCACGTTGTATCTGTTCTGGTCCTACAGCTATCACGTTGTATCTGTTTTGGTCCTACAGCTATCACGTTGTATCAGAGTGTATCCTGTTCTGGTCCTACAGCTATCACGTTGTATCTGTTTTGGTCCTACAGCTATCACGTTGTATCTGTTCTGGTCCTACAGCTATCACGTTGTATCTGTTTTGGTCCTACAGCTATCACGTTGTATCTGTTTTGGTCCTACAGCTATCACGTTGTATCTGTTTTGGTCCTACAGCTATCACGTTGTATCTGTTCTGGTCCTACAGCTATCACGTTGTATCTGTTTTGGTCCTACAGCTATCACGTTGTATCTGTTTTGGTCCTACAGCTATCACGTTGTATCTGTTCTGGTCCTACAGCTATCACGTTGTATCTGTTTTGGTCCTACAGCTATCACGTTGTATCTGTTCTGGTCCTACAGCTATCACGTTGTATCTGTTTTGGTCCTACAGCTATCACGTTGTATCTGTTCTGGTCCTACAGCTATCACGTTGTATCTGTTTTGGTCCTACAGCTATCACGTTGTATCTGTTTTGGTCCTACAGCTATCACGTTGTATCTGTTTTGGTCCTACAGCTATCACGTTGTATCTGTTCTGGTCCTACAGCTATCACGTTGTATCTGTTTTGGTCCTACAGCTATCACTTTGTATCTGTTCTGGTCCTACAGCTATCACGTTGTATCTGTTTTGGTCCTACAGCTATCACGTTGTATCTGTTTTGGTCCTACAGTTATCACGTTGTATCTGTTTTGGTCCTACAGCTATCACGTTGTATCTGTTCTGGTCCTACAGCTATCACGTTGTATCTGTTTTGGTCCTACAGCTATCACTTTGTATCTGTTTTGGTCCTACAGCTATCACGTTGTATCTGTTTTGGTCCTACAGCTATCAAATTGTATCTGTTTTGGTCCTACAGCTATCACGTTGTATCTGTTTTGGTCCTACAGCTATCACTTTGTATCTGTTTTGGTCCTACAGCTATCACGTTGTATCTGTTTTGGTCCTACAGCTATCAAATTGTATCTGTTTTGGTCCTACAGCTATCACGCTGTATCTGTTTTGGTCCTACAGCTATCACTTTGTATCTGTTTTGGTCCTACAGCTATCACGTTGTATCTGTTCTGGTCCTACAGCTATCACGTTGTATCTGTTTTGGTCCTACAGCTATCACGTTGTATCTGTTTTGGTCCTACAGCTATCACGTTGTATCTGTTTTGGTCCTACAGCTATCACTTTGTATCTGTTTTGGTCCTACAGCTATCACGTTGTATCTGTTTTGGTCCTACAGCTATCACTTTGTATCTGTTTTGGTCCTACAGCTATCACGTTGTATCTGTTTTGGTCCTACAGCTATCACGTTGTATCTGTTCTGGTCCTGCAGTTATCACGTTGTATCTGTTCTGGTCCTGCAGCTATCACGTTGTATCTGTTCTGGTCCTACAGCTATCACGTTGTATCTGTTTTGGTCCTACAGCTATCACGTTGTATCTGTTCTGGTCCTACAGCTATCACGTTGTATCTGTTTTGGTCCTACAGCTATCACGTTGTATCTGTTCTGGTCCTACAGCTATCGCGTTGTATCTGTTTTGGTCCTACAGCTATCACGTTGTATCTGTTCTGGTCCTACAGCTATCACGTTGTATCTGTTTTGGTCCTACAGCTATCACGTTGTATCTGTTCTGGTCCTACAGCTATCACGTTGTAGCAGAGTGTATCTGTTTTGGTCCTACAGCTATCACGTTGTATCTGTTTTGGTCCTACAGCGATCACGTTGTATCTGTTCTGGTCCTACAGCGATCACGTTGTATCTGTTCTGGTCCTACAGCGATCACGTTGTAGCAGAGTGAATCATGAGCACCTGTGCAGATACCCTGAGAGTTACTGCATCGTCTTGTATCGTGTTCATCTGCAATATTCTCTGTTCATCCTGCTCCTTGTGGCAACATATTGCCGAGTCTCACTTTCAACATTCACATAACGTTCTTTAAACAATAGAGAAACATCCAGAAAATGTCCAGTCAAGTTATTAATCTGGTCAGAGCAACCAATCAGATACATGATCTGGTCAGAGCAACCAATCAGACACATGATCTGGTCAGAGCAACCAATCAGACACATGATCTGGTCAGAGCAACCAATCAGACACATGATCTGGTCAGAGCAAGCAATCAGACACATGATCTGGTCAGAGCAACCAATCAGACACATGATCTGGTCAGAGCAACCAATCAGACACATGATCTGGTCAGAGCAACCAATCAGATACATGATCTGGTCAGAGCAACCAATCAGATACATGATCTGGTCAAAGCAACCAATCAGACAAACATAAAAAACAACATCCAGTTACATTGTCTGTTTAACTTCCTGCTAGCCGTCCCATTGGTCCATACATTAGCCAATCCTAGCCGACCTCCTTGTTGTCAAGCGACGCTTTCGTCTGTGAGGCTATATACCGCCCCCTCAGTAGTTGATTGGTCAGTTTGGAGAAGGACACGCCCATAGCTCCTGCCGGAATGGATGCTCGACGTGGGGAGGCGTGGCCAGGGGAAAGTCCCACCCCTTTGTAGGCAGGGCTGTGTCGTCGTGGCGACCGGCTGGAGCGAGTATCGGAGGGCTGCAGTGATTGGCCCTGCAAGTAGCGATGTCCTTCAATCACAGGGCACGATGCTAGTGGCGAGCGGTGGACACTTCCTGGTTTGGCAATGACGATTTTAGCCCTGCATCTCTGGCGCCCATCACGACCTGGCGACCTGGAGCTCTGAAACAACTAGAGAGTCAGAGAGAGAGTTAGACTGAGTCAGAGAGAGAGGGAGAGTTAGTTAGACTGAGTCAGAGAGAGAGGGAGCGTTAGTTAGACTGAGTCAGAGAGAGAGGGAGAGTTACAGACAGACTGAGTCAGAGAGAGAGGGAGCGTTACAGACAGACTGAGTCAGAGAGAGAGGGAGCGTTAGTTAGACTGAGTCAGAGAAAGGGAGCGTTAGTTAGACTGAGTCAGAGAGAGAGGGAGCGTTACAGACAGACTGAGTCAGAGAGAGAGGGAGCGTTACAGACAGACTGAGTCAGAGAGAGAGGGAGCGTTAGTTAGACTGAGTCAGAGAGAGAGGGAGAGTTAGTTAGACTGAGTCAGAGAGAGAGGGAGCGTTACAGACAGACTGAGTCAGAGAGAGAGGGAGCGTTAGTTAGACTGAGTCAGAGAGAGAGGGAGCGTTAGTTAGACTGAGTCAGAGAGAGAGGGAGCGTTAGTTAGACTGAGTCAGAGAGAGAGGGAGAGTTACAGACAGACTGAGTCAGAGAGAGAGGGAGCGTTACAGGTAGACTGAGTCAGAGAGAGAGGGAGCGTTAGTTAGACTGAGTCAGAGAGAGAGGGAGTGTTAGTTAGACTGAGTCAGAGAGAGAGGGAGCGTTAGTTAGACTGAGTCAGAGAGAGAGGGAGAGTTAGTTAGACTGAGTCAGAGAGAGAGGGAGAGTTAGTTAGACTGAGTCAGAGAGAGAGGGAGTGTTAGTTAGACTGAGTCAGAGAGAGAGGGAGCGTTAGTTAGACTGAGTCAGAGAGAGAGGGAGAGTTAGTTAGACTGAGTCAGAGAGAGGGAGTGTTAGTTAGACTGAGTCAGAGAGAGAGGGAGCGTTACAGGTAGACTGAGTCAGAGAGAGAGGGAGAGTTACAGACAGACTGAGTCAGAGAGCGAGTTAGACTGAGTCAGAGAGAGAGGGAGCGTTAGTTAGACTGAGTCAGAGAGAGAGGGAGCGTTAGTTAGACTGAGTCAGAGAGAGAGGGAGCGTTACAGGCAGACTGAGTCAGAGAGAGAGGGAGCGTTACAGACAGACTGAGTCAGAGAGAGAGGGAGCGTTAGTTAGACTGAGTCAGAGAGAGAGGGAGCGTTAGTTAGACTGAGTCAGAGAGAGAGGGAGCGTTAGTTAGACTGAGTCAGAGAGAGAGGGAGCATTAGTTAGACTGAGTCAGAGAGAGAGGGAGCGTTAGTTAGACTGAGTCAGAGAGAGAGGGAGCATTACAGACAGACTGAGTCAGAGAGAGAGGGAGCGTTACAGACAGACTGAGTCAGAGAGAGAGGGAGCTTTACAGACAGACTGAGTCAGAGAGAGAGGGAGTGTTACAGACAGACTGAGTCAGAGAGAGAGGGAGCGTTAGTTAGACTGAGTCAGAGAGAGAGGGAGCGTTAGTTAGACTGAGTCAGAGAGAGAGGGAGAGTTAGTTAGACTGAGTCAGAGAGAGAGGGAGCGTTAGTTAGACTGAGTCAGAGAGAGAGGGAGCGTTACAGACAGACTGAGTCAGAGAGAGAGGGAGCGTTAGTTAGACTGAGTCAGAGAGAGAGGGAGCGTTAGTTAGACTGAGTCAGAGAGAGAGGGAGAGTTAGTTAGACTGAGTCAGAGAGAGAGGGAGCGTTACAGACAGACTGAGTCAGAGAGAGAGGGAGCGTTAGTTAGACTGAGTCAGAGAGAGAGGGAGCGTTAGTTAGACTGAGTCAGAGAGAGAGGGAGCGTTAGTTAGACTGAGTCAGAGAGAGAGGGAGAGTTACAGACAGACTGAGTCAGAGAGAGAGGGAGCGTTACAGGTAGACTGAGTCAGAGAGAGAGGGAGCGTTAGTTAGACTGAGTCAGAGAGAGAGGGAGTGTTAGTTAGACTGAGTCAGAGAGAGAGGGAGCGTTAGTTAGACTGAGTCAGAGAGAGAGGGAGAGTTAGTTAGACTGAGTCAGAGAGAGAGGGAGAGTTAGTTAGACTGAGTCAGAGAGAGAGGGAGAGTTAGTTAGACTGAGTCAGAGAGAGGGAGTGTTAGTTAGACTGAGTCAGAGAGAGAGGGAGCGTTACAGGTAGACTGAGTCAGAGAGAGAGGGAGAGTTACAGACAGACTGAGTCAGAGAGAGAGTTAGACTGAGTCAGAGAGAGAGGGAGCGTTAGTTAGACTGAGTCAGAGAGAGAGGGAGCGTTACAGGCAGACTGAGTCAGAGAGAGAGGGAGAGTTACAGACAGACTGAGTCAGAGAGAGAGTTAGACTGAGTCAGAGAGAGAGGGAGCGTTAGTTAGACTGAGTCAGAGAGAGAGGGAGCGTTAGTTAGACTGAGTCAGAGAGAGAGGGAGCGTTACAGACAGACTGAGTCAGAGAGAGAGTTAGACTGAGTCAGAGAGAGAGGGAGCGTTAGTTAGACTGAGTCAGAGAGAGAGGGAGCGTTACAGGCAGACTGAGTCAGAGAGAGAGGGAGCGTTACAGGTAGACTGAGTCAGAGAGAGAGGGAGCGTTACAGGTAGACTGAGTCAGAGAGAGAGGGAGCGTTAGTTAGACTGAGTCAGAGAGAGAGGGAGCGTTAGTTAGACTGAGTCAGAGAGAGAGGGAGCGTTAGTTAGACTGAGTCAGAGAGAGAGGGAGCGTTAGTTAGACTGAGTCAGAGAGAGAGGGAGCGTTAGTTAGACTGAGTCAGAGAGAGAGGGAGCATTACAGTTAGACTGAGTCAGAGAGAGAGGGAGCGTTAGTTAGACTGAGTCAGAGAGAGAGGGAGAGTTACAGACAGACTGAGTCAGAGAGAGAGGGAGCGTTACAGACAGACTGAGTCAGAGAGAGAGGGAGCATTACAGTTAGACTGAGTCAGAGAGAGAGGGAGCGTTAGTTAGACTGAGTCAGAGAGAGAGGGAGCGTTAGTTAGACTGAGTCAGAGAGAGAGGGAGAGTTACAGACAGACTGAGTCAGAGAGAGAGGGAGCGTTACAGACAGACTGAGTCAGAGAGAGAGGGAGCGTTACAGACAGACTGAGTCAGAGAGAGAGGGAGTTAGTTAGAGTTAGAACAGGATGCAGTACAGTAACAATAACCCTGTAGAACTACAGTTAGATCTACATACTAACACACTGCCCTGACCCATACTGCCTGACTACAGTTAGATCTACATACTAACACACTGCCCTGACCCATACTGCCTGACTACAGTTAGATCTACATACTAACACACTGCCCTGACCCATACTGCCTGACTACAGTTAGATCTACATACTAACACACTGCCCTGACCCATACTGCCTGACTACAGTTAGATCTACATACTAACACACTGCCCTGACCCATACTGCCGGACTACAGTTAGATCTACATACTAACACACTGCCCTGACCCATACTGCCTGACTACAGTTAGATCTACATACTAACACACTGCACTGACCCTGACCCATACTGCCTGACTACAGTTAGATCTACATACTAACACACTGCCCTGACCCATACTGCCTGACTACAGTTAGATCTACATACTAACACACTGCCCTGATCCTGACCCATACTGCCTGACTACAGTTAGATCTACATACTAACACACTGCCCTGACCCATACTGCCTGACTACAGTTAGATCTACATACTAACACACTGCCCTGACCCATACTGCCTGACTACAGTTAGATCTACATACTAACACACTGCCCTGACCCATACTGCCTGACTACAGTTAGATCTACATACTAACACACTGCCCTGACCCATACTGCCTGACTAGTTAGATCTACATACTAACACACTGCCCTGACCCATACTGCCTAAATACAGTTAGATCTACATACTAACACACTGCCCTGACCCATACTGCCTGACTACAGTTAGATCTACATACTAACACACTGCCCTGACCCATACTGCCTGACTACAGTTAGATCTACATACTAACACACTGCCCTGACCCATACTGCCTGACTACAGTTAGATCTACATACTAACACACTGCCCTGACCCATACTGTCTGACTACAGTTAGATCTACATACTAACACACTGCCCTGACCCATACTGCCTGACTACAGTTAGATCTACATACTAACACACTGCCCTGACCCATACTGTCTGACTACAGTTAGATCTACATACTAACACACTGCCCTGACCCATACTGCCTGACTACAGTTAGATCTACATACTAACACACTGCCCTGACCCATACTGCCTGACTACAGTTAGATCTACATACTAACACACTGCCCTGACCATGACCCATACTGCCTGACTACAGTTAGATCTACATACTAACACACTGCCCTGACCCATACTGTCTGACTACAGTTAGATCTACATACTAACACACTGCCCTGACCCTGACCCATACTGCCTGACTACAGTTAGATCTACATACTAACACACTGCCCTGACCCTGACCCATACTGTCTGACTACAGTTAGATCTACATACTAACACACTGCCCTGACCCTGACCCATACTGCCTGACTACAGTTAGATCTACATACTAACACACTGCCCTGACCCATACTGCCTGACTACAGTTAGATCTACATACTAACACACTGTCCTGACCCATACTGCCTGACTACAGTTAGATCTACATACTAACACACTGCCCTGACCCATACTGCCTGACTACAGTTAGATCTACATACTAACACACTGCCCTGACCCTGACCCATACTGCCTGACTACAGTTAGATCTACATACTAACACACTGCCCTGACCCATACTGCCTGACTACAGTTAGATCTACATACTAACACACTGCCCTGACCCATACTGCCTGACTACAGTTAGATCTACATACTAACACACTGCCCTGACCCATACTGTCTGACTACAGTTAGATCTACATACTAACACACTGCCCTGACCCATACTGTCTGACTACAGTTAGATCTACATACTAACACACTGCCCTGACCCATACTGCCTGACTACAGTTAGATCTACATACTAACACACTGCCCTGACCCTGACCCATACTGCCTGACTACAGTTAGATCTACATACTAACACACTGCCCTGACCCTGACCCATACTGCCTGACTACAGTTAGATCTACATACTAACACACTGCCCTGACCCTGACCCATACTGCCTGACTACAGTTAGATCTACATACTAACACACTGCCCTGACCCATACTGCCTGACTACAGTTAGATCTACATACTAACACACTGCCCTGACCATGACCCATACTGCCTGACTACAGTTAGATCTACATACTAACACACTGCCCTGACCCATACTGTCTGACTACAGTTAGATCTACATACTAACACACTGCCCTGACCCATACTGCCTGACTACAGTTAGATCTACATACTAACACACTGTCCTGACCCATACTGCCTGACTACAGTTAGATCTACATACTAACACACTGCCCTGACCCTGACCCATACTGCCTGACTACAGTTAGATCTACATACTAACACACTGCCCTGACCCTGACCCATACTGCCTGACTACAGTTAGATCTACATACTAACACACTGTCCTGACCCATACTGCCTGACTACAGTTAGATCTACATACTAACACACTGCCCTGCCCTGACCCATACTGCCTGACTACAGTTAGATCTACATACTAACACACTGCCCTGACCCATACTGCCTGACTACAGTTAGATCTACATACTAACACACTGCCCTGACCCATACTGTCTGACTAGAGTTAGATCTACATACTAACACACTGCCCTGACCCATACTGCCTGACTACAGTTAGATCTACATACTAACACACTGCCCTGACCCATACTGTCTGACTACAGTTAGATCTACATACTAACACACTGCCCTGACCCATACTGCCTGACTACAGTTAGATCTACATACTAACACACTGCCCTGACCCTGACCCATACTGCCTGACTACAGTTAGATCTACATACTAACACACTGCCCTGACCCATACTGTCTGACTACAGTTAGATCTACATACTAACACACTGCCCTGACCCATACTGCCTGACTACAGTTAGATCTACATACTAACACACTGCCCTGACCCATACTGTCTGACTACAGTTAGATCTACATACTAACACACTGCCCTGACCCATACTGCCTGACTACAGTTAGATCTACATACTAACACACTGCCCTGACCCATACTGCCTGACTACAGTTAGATCTACATACTAACACACTGCCCTGACCCTGACCCATACTGTCTGACTACAGTTAGATCTACATACTAACACACTGCCCTGACCCATACTGCCTGACTACAGTTAGATCTACATACTAACACACTGCCCTGACCCATACTGTCTGACTACAGTTAGATCTACATACTAACACACTGCCCTGACCCTGACCCATACTGCCTGACTACAGTTAGATCTACATACTAACACACTGCCCTGACCCTGACCCATACTGCCTGACTACAGTTAGATCTACATACTAACACACTGCCCTGACCCATACTGTCTGACTACAGTTAGATCTACATACTAACACACTGCCCTGACCCATACTGCCTGACTACAGTTAGATCTACATACTAACACACTGCCCTGACCCATACTGTCTGACTACAGTTAGATCTACATACTAACACACTGCCCTGACCCATACTGCCTGACTACAGTTAGATCTACATACTAACACACTGCCCTGACCCATACTGCCTGACTACAGTTAGATCTACATACTAACACACTGCCCTGACCCTGACCCATACTGTCTGACTACAGTTAGATCTACATACTAACACACTGCCCTGACCCATACTGCCTGACTACAGTTAGATCTACATACTAACACACTGCCCTGACCCATACTGTCTGACTACAGTTAGATCTACATACTAACACACTGCCCTGACCCTGACCCATACTGCCTGACTACAGTTAGATCTACATACTAACACACTGCCCTGACCCTGACCCATACTGTCTGACTACAGTTAGATCTACATACTAACACACTGCCCTGACCCTGACCCATACTGCCTGACTACAGTTAGATCTACATACTAACACACTGCCCTGACCCATACTGCCTGACTACAGTTAGATCTACATACTAACACACTGTCCTGACCCATACTGCCTGACTACAGTTAGATCTACATACTAACACACTGCCCTGACCCATACTGCCTGACTACAGTTAGATCTACATACTAACACACTGCCCTGACCCTGACCCATACTGCCTGACTACAGTTAGATCTACATACTAACACACTGCCCTGACCCATACTGCCTGACTACAGTTAGATCTACATACTAACACACTGCCCTGACCCATACTGCCTGACTACAGTTAGATCTACATACTAACACACTGCCCTGACCCATACTGTCTGACTACAGTTAGATCTACATACTAACACACTGCCCTGACCCATACTGTCTGACTACAGTTAGATCTACATACTAACACACTGCCCTGACCCATACTGCCTGACTACAGTTAGATCTACATACTAACACACTGCCCTGACCCTGACCCATACTGCCTGACTACAGTTAGATCTACATACTAACACACTGCCCTGACCCTGACCCATACTGTCTGACTACAGTTAGATCTACATACTAACACACTGCCCTGACCCTGACCCATACTGCCTGACTACAGTTAGATCTACATACTAACACACTGCCCTGACCCATACTGCCTGACTACAGTTAGATCTACATACTAACACACTGTCCTGACCCATACTGCCTGACTACAGTTAGATCTACATACTAACACACTGCCCTGACCCATACTGCCTGACTACAGTTAGATCTACATACTAACACACTGCCCTGACCCTGACCCATACTGCCTGACTACAGTTAGATCTACATACTAACACACTGCCCTGACCCATACTGCCTGACTACAGTTAGATCTACATACTAACACACTGCCCTGACCCATACTGCCTGACTACAGTTAGATCTACATACTAACACACTGCCCTGACCCATACTGTCTGACTACAGTTAGATCTACATACTAACACACTGCCCTGACCCATACTGTCTGACTACAGTTAGATCTACATACTAACACACTGCCCTGACCCATACTGCCTGACTACAGTTAGATCTACATACTAACACACTGCCCTGACCCTGACCCATACTGCCTGACTACAGTTAGATCTACATACTAACACACTGCCCTGACCCTGACCCATACTGCCTGACTACAGTTAGATCTACATACTAACACACTGCCCTGACCCTGACCCATACTGCCTGACTACAGTTAGATCTACATACTAACACACTGCCCTGACCCATACTGCCTGACTACAGTTAGATCTACATACTAACACACTGCCCTGACCATGACCCATACTGCCTGACTACAGTTAGATCTACATACTAACACACTGCCCTGACCCATACTGTCTGACTACAGTTAGATCTACATACTAACACACTGCCCTGACCCATACTGCCTGACTACAGTTAGATCTACATACTAACACACTGTCCTGACCCATACTGCCTGACTACAGTTAGATCTACATACTAACACACTGCCCTGACCCTGACCCATACTGCCTGACTACAGTTAGATCTACATACTAACACACTGCCCTGACCCTGACCCATACTGCCTGACTACAGTTAGATCTACATACTAACACACTGCCCTGACCCATACTGCCTGACTACAGTTAGATCTACATACTAACACACTGCCCTGCCCTGACCCATACTGCCTGACTACAGTTAGATCTACATACTAACACACTGCCCTGACCCATACTGCCTGACTACAGTTAGATCTACATACTAACACACTGCCCTGACCCATACTGTCTGACTACAGTTAGATCTACATACTAACACACTGCCCTGACCCATACTGCCTGACTACAGTTAGATCTACATACTAACACACTGCCCTGACCCATACTGTCTGACTACAGTTAGATCTACATACTAACACACTGCCCTGACCCATACTGCCTGACTACAGTTAGATCTACATACTAACACACTGCCATGACCCTGACCCATACTGCCTGACTACAGTTAGATCTACATACTAACACACTGCCCTGACCCATACTGTCTGACTACAGTTAGATCTACATACTAACACACTGCCCTGACCCATACTGCCTGACTACAGTTAGATCTACATACTAACACACTGCCCTGACCCATACTGTCTGACTACAGTTAGATCTACATACTAACACACTGCCCTGACCCATACTGCCTGACTACAGTTAGATCTACATACTAACACACTGCCCTGACCCATACTGCCTGACTACAGTTAGATCTACATACTAACACACTGCCCTGACCCTGACCCATACTGTCTGACTACAGTTAGATCTACATACTAACACACTGCACTGACCCATACTGCCTGACTACAGTTAGATCTACATACTAACACACTGCCCTGACCCATACTGTCTGACTACAGTTAGATCTACATACTAACACACTGCCCTGACCCTGACCCATACTGCCTGACTACAGTTAGATCTACATACTAACACACTGCCCTGACCCTGACCCATACTGTCTGACTACAGTTAGATCTACATACTAACACACTGCCCTGCCCTGACCCATACTGCCTGACTACAGTTAGATCTACATACTAACACACTGCCCTGACCCATACTGCCTGACTACAGTTAGATCTACATACTAACACACTGCCCTGACCCATACTGTCTGACTACAGTTAGATCTACATACTAACACACTGCCCTGACCCATACTGCCTGACTACAGTTAGATCTACATACTAACACACTGCCCTGACCCATACTGTCTGACTACAGTTAGATCTACATACTAACACACTGCCCTGACCCATACTGCCTGACTACAGTTAGATCTACATACTAACACACTGCCCTGACCCTGACCCATACTGCCTGACTACAGTTAGATCTACATACTAACACACTGCCCTGACCCATACTGTCTGACTACAGTTAGATCTACATACTAACACACTGCCCTGACCCATACTGCCTGACTACAGTTAGATCTACATACTAACACACTGCCCTGACCCATACTGTCTGACTACAGTTAGATCTACATACTAACACACTGCCCTGACCCTGACCCATACTGCCTGACTACAGTTAGATCTACATACTAACACACTGCCCTGACCCATACTGCCTGACTACAGTTAGATCTACATACTAACACACTGCCCTGACCCTGACCCATACTGCCTGACTACAGTTAGATCTACATACTAACACACTGCCCTGACCCATACTGCCTGACTACAGTTAGATCTACATACTAACACACTGCCCTGCCCTGACCCATACTGCCTGACTACAGTTAGATCTACATACTAACACACTGCCCTGACCCATACTGCCTGACTACAGTTAGATCTACATACTAACACACTGCCCTGACCCATACTGTCTGACTACAGTTACAGTGGGGAGAACAAGTATTTGATACACTGCCGATTTTGCAGGTTTTCCTACTTACAAAGCATGTAGAGGTCTGTAATTGTTATCATAGGTACACTTCAACTGTGAGAGACGGAATCTAAAACAAAAATCCAGAAAATTACATTGTATGATTTTTAAGTAATTAATTTGCATTTTATTGCATGACATAAGTATTTGATCACCTACCAACCAGTAAGAATTCCGGCTCTCACAGACCTGTTAGGTTTTCTTTAAGAAGCCCTCCTGTTCTCCACTCATTACCTGTATTAACTGCACCTGTTTGAACTCGTTACCTGTATAAAAGACACCTGTCCACACACTCAATCAAACAGACTCCAACCTCTCCACAATGGCCAAGACCAGAGAGCTGTGTAAGGACATCAGGGATAAAATTGTAGACCTGCACAAGGCTGGGATGGGCTACAGGACAATAGGCAAGCAGCTTGGTGAGAAGGCAACAACTGTTGGCGCAATTATTAGAAAATGGAAGAAGTTCAAGATGACGGTCAATCACCCTCGGCCTGGGGCTCCATGCAAGATCTCACCTCGTGGGGCATCAATGATCATGAGGAAGGTGAGGGATCAGCCCAGAACTACACGGCAGTACCTGGTCAATGACCTGAAGAGAGCTGGGACCACAGTCTCAAAGAAAACCATTAGTAACACACTACGCCGTCATGGATTAAAATCCTGCAGCGCACGCAAGGTGCCCCTGCTCAAGCCAGCGCATGTCCAGGCCCATCTGAAGTTTGCCAATGACCATCTGGATGATCCAGAGGAGGGATGGGAGAAGGTCATGTGGTCTGATGAGACAAAAATAGAGCTTTTTGGTCTAAACTCCACTCGCCATGTTTGGAGGAAGAAGAAGGATGAGTACAACCCCAAGAACACCATCCCAACCGTGAAGCATGGAGGTGGAAACATCATTTTTTGGGGATGCTTTTCTGCAAAGGGGACAGGATGACTGCACCGTATTGAGGGGAGGATGGATGGGGCCATGTATCACGAGATCTTGGCCAACAACCTCCTTCCCTCAGTAAGAGCATTGAAGATGGGTCGTGGCTGGGTCTTCCAGCATGACAACGACCTGAAAGACACAGCCAGGGCAACTAAGGAGTGACTCCGTAAGAAGCATCTCAAGGTCCTGGAGTGGCCTAGCCAGTCTCCAGACCTGAACCCAATAGAAAATCTTTGGAGGGAGCTGAAAGTCCGTATTGCCCAGCGACAGCCCCGAAACCTGAAGGATCTGGAGAAGGTCTGTATGGAGGAGTGGGCCAAAATCCCTGCTGCAGTGTGTGCAAACCTGGTCAAGAACTACAGGAAACGTATGATCTCTGTAATTGCAAACAAAGGTTTCTGTACCAAATATTAAGTTCTGCTTTTCTGATGTATCAAATACTTATGTCATTCAATAAAATGCAAATTAATTACTTACAAATCATACAATGTGATTTTCTGGATTTTTGTTTTAGATTCTGTCTCTCACAGTTGAAGTGTACCTATGATACAAATTACAGACCTCTACATGCTTTGTAAGTAGGAAAACCTGCAACATCAGCAGTGTATCAAATACTTGTTCTCCCCACTGTAGATCTACATACTAACACACTGCCCTGACCCATACTGCCTGACTACAGTTAGATCTACATACTAACACACTGCCCTGACCCATACTGTCTGACTACAGTTAGATCTACATACTAACACACTGCCCTGACCCATACTGCCTGACTACAGTTAGATCTACATACTAACACACTGCCCTGACCCTGACCCATACTGCCTGACTACAGTTAGATCTACATACTAACACACTGCCCTGACCCATACTGTCTGACTACAGTTAGATCTACATACTAACACACTGCCCTGACCCATACTGCCTGACTACAGTTAGATCTACATACTAACACACTGCCCTGACCCATACTGTCTGACTACAGTTAGATCTACATACTAACACACTGCCCTGACCCATACTGCCTGACTACAGTTAGATCTACATACTAACACACTGCCCTGACCCATACTGCCTGACTACAGTTAGATCTACATACTAACACACTGCCCTGACCCTGACCCATACTGTCTGACTACAGTTAGATCTACATACTAACACACTGCCCTGACCCATACTGTCTGACTACAGTTAGATCTACATACTAACACACTGCACTGACCCATACTGCCTGACTACAGTTAGATCTACATACTAACACACTGCCCTGACCCATACTGTCTGACTACAGTTAGATCTACATACTAACACACTGCCCTGACCCTGACCCATACTGTCTGACTACAGTTAGATCTACATACTAACACACTGCCCTGCCCTGACCCATACTGCCTGACTACAGTTAGATCTACATACTAACACACTGCCCTGACCCATACTGCCTGACTACAGTTAGATCTACATACTAACACACTGCCCTGACCCATACTGTCTGACTACAGTTAGATCTACATACTAACACACTGCCCTGACCCATACTGCCTGACTACAGTTAGATCTACATACTAACACACTGCCCTGACCCATACTGTCTGACTACAGTTAGATCTACATACTAACACACTGCCCTGACCCATACTGCCTGACTACAGTTAGATCTACATACTAACACACTGCCCTGACCCTGACCCATACTGTCTGACTACAGTTAGATCTACATACTAACACACTGCCCTGACCCATACTGCCTGACTACAGTTAGATCTACATACTAACACACTGCCCTGACCCATACTGTCTGACTACAGTTAGATCTACATACTAACACACTGCCCTGACCCATACTGCCTGACTACAGTTAGATCTACATACTAACACACTGCCCTGACCCATACTGCCTGACTACAGTTAGATCTACATACTAACACACTGCCCTGACCCTGACCCATACTGTCTGACTACAGTTAGATCTACATACTAACACACTGCCCTGACCCATACTGCCTGACTACAGTTAGATCTACATACTAACACACTGCCCTGACCCATACTGTCTGACTACAGTTAGATCTACATACTAACACACTGCCCTGACCCTGACCCATACTGCCTGACTACAGTTAGATCTACATACTAACACACTGCCCTGACCCTGACCCATACTGTCTGACTACAGTTAGATCTACATACTAACACACTGCCCTGACCCATACTGCCTGACTACAGTTAGATCTGACTGGTGTCTCCGTTCAGTTAACATCCAGTCAGTTATTACACATTTCTATTGGTCATGAAGACACTCTTTATGTTCCCTTGACTCATTGTCTCATACATTTGTGTTTGTGTGTGTGTGTGTGTGTGTCTGTGTGTGTGTGTGTGTGTGCGTTTAGGTGATCGTGCAGAGGTCCCTGTCAGCTAAGAACCTGTCTCATGCCAAAGGAGCTTCTATCCTGGCGTCCTACCTCAAGATGTTACCGTTTATATTCATCATACTTCCAGGCATGATCAGCAGAGCTCTGTACCCAGGTAACACCCAGCCCTCTGAGTCTGTACCAGGTAACACACAGCCGTAGACTGTTCTGACCCCTTTCAGTGTTTCAATAAGACTTTTATTAACACTCCTAGACTGCTCTGAAGTCCCAGCACAGATTGAACACGTGGATGTTATTCTGCTTAGGCATTAGTCATGCAAACACATGTATTTTTATTGTGACACGTCGTCAGTGAGATTTGAACCTATGACCTTGTGTTCTCTATCCGTGGAATTAGTCCACTGAGCCACCAGGATGGAGCAGACATGCCATGTTTGGTTATGCATACAAAGCTGTTCATTCTATTCAAACAGACCTCATTTCAAAGGAAACGAGCACTATGAACATCAGGTGTGGCCAATTAGTGGGCGTGGCAACACACCTGAACACACTTAACAAGCTAGAGGACCGAGAGAGTTTTGTTGATGCTGAGAACAGAATGTAGATCTTTTGAAATAACATTCTTAGAACGTTTTCTGAACGTTAAGTTTTCTTGTGGTTTTTATGGAACGTTTTCTGAACGTTCTGGGAACATGACTAAATAGAACCATGAGAACCAGCAGAAAACATGCTGAAGGACTGAAATTACCACAGTAGAACGTAGTTTCTGAACGTTCTGGGAACATGACTAAATAGAACCATGAGAACCAGCAGAAAACATGCTGAAGGACTGAAATTACCACAGTAGAACGTAGTTTCTGAACGTTCTGGGAACATGACTAAATAGAACCATGAGAACCAGCAGAAAACATGCTGAAGGACTGAAATTACCTCAGTAGAACGTAGTTTCTGAACGTTCTGGGAACATGACTAAATAGAACCATGAGAACCTGCAGAAAACATGCCGAAGGACTGAAATTACCTCAGTAGAACGTAGTTTCTGAACGTTCTGGGAACATGACTAAATAGAACCATGAGAACCTGCAGAAAACATGCTGAAGGACTGAAATTACCTCAGTAGAACGTAGTTTCTGAACGTTCTGGGAACATGACTAAATAGAACCATGAGAACCTGCAGAAAACATGCTGAAGGACTGAAATTACCACAGTAGAACGTAGTTTCTGAACGTTCTGGGAACATGACTAAATAGAACCATGAGAACCAGCAGAAAACATGCTGAAGGACTGAAATTACCACAGTAGAACGTAGTTTCTGAACGTTCTGGGAACATGACTAAATAGAACCATGAGAACCAGCAGAAAACATGCTGAAGGACTGAAATTACCACAGTAGAACGTAGTTTGTTAGTGTTCTCTGAACTATTCCCAATGTCAAATCAGTTGGAGAACATTCCTAATACACGTTTGATGCTAGCTGGGCTCTCTTCCTCCCTCTCTCTCCTCTTCCTCCCTCTCCCTTTCACAGACATCTATTATATTCTTCTCTCTCTTCCTCCCTCTCCCTTTCACAGACAGCTGTTGTTCTCTCTCTCTCCGCTGCTCATTAAAGTAATTAGTAACACCTCATGCTGAAACTAAACTGCAGATGTGAGTGTGTGTGTGTGTTAGGGTTTAATGCCGGTGGCTGGTATCCCGGGACTTTCCCACCAAGCTGCTTCCTGTTTCCTGAGAAAAGTAATGACGAGTCCCTCTACTATTTCTATGCAACAATACAACATGAAGCATCAACCGGACATATCAACTCTCTGGCTGCATCAACCGGACATATCAACTCTCTGGCTGCATCAACCGGACATATCAACTCTCTGGCTGCATCAACCGGACATATCAACTCTCTGGCTGCATCAACCGGACATATCAACTCTCTGGCTGCATCAACCGGACATATCAACTCTCTGGCTGCATCAACCGGACATATCAACTCTCTGGCTGCATCAACCGGACATATCAACTCTCTGGCTGCATCAACCGGACACATCAACTCTCTGGCTGCATCAACCGGACATATCAACTCTCTGGCTGCATCAACCGGACATATCAACTCTCTGGCTGCATCAACCGGACATATCAACTCTCTGGCTGCATCAACCGGACATATCAACTCTCTGGCTGCATCAACCAGACACATCAACTCTCTGGCTGCATCAACCGGACACATCAACTCTCTGGCTGCATCAACCGGACACATCAACTCTCTGGCTGCATCAACCAGACACATCAACTCTCTGGCTGCATCAACCAGACACATCAACTCTCTGGCTGCATCAACCGGACACATCAACTCTCTGGCTGCATCAACCAGACACATCAACTCTCTGGCTGCATCAACCGGACACATCAACTCTCTGGCTGCATCAACCGGACATATCAACTCTCTGGCTGCATCAACTGGACACATCAACTCTCTGGCTGCATCAACTGGACACATCAACTCTCTGGCTGCATCAACTGGACACATCAACTCTCTGGCTGCATCAACCGGACATATCAACTCTCTGGCTGCATCAACCAGACATATCAACTCTCTGGCTGAATCAACCAGACATATCAACTCTCTGGCTGAATCAACCGGACATATCAACTCTCTGGCTGCATCAACTGGACACATCAACTCTCTGGCTGCATCAACTGGACACATCAACTCTCTGGCTGCATCAACCGGACACATCAACTCTCTGGCTGCATCAACCGGACATATCAACTCTCTGGCTGAATCAACCAGACATATCAACTCTCTGGCTGAATCAACCGGACATATCAACTCTCTGGCTGCATCAACTGGACACATCAACTCTCTGGCTGCATCAACTGGACACATCAACTCTCTGGCTGCATCAACTGGACACATCAACCAGACATATCAACTCTCTGGCTGCATCAACTGGACACATCAACCAGACATATCAACTCTCTGGCTGCATCAACTGGACACATCAACCAGACATATCAACTCTCTGGCTGCATCAACCGGACACATCAACTCTCTGGCTGCATCAACCGGACATATCAACTCTCTGGCTGCATCAACCGGACATATCAACTCTCTGGCTGCATCAACCGGACATATCAACTCTCTGGCTGCATCAACCGGACATATCAACTCTCTGGCTGCATCAACCGGACATATCAACTCTCTGGCTGCATCAACCGGACATATCAACTCTCTGGCTGCATCAACCAGACATATCAACTCTCTGGCTGCATCAACCGGACATATCAACTCTCTGGCTGCATCAACCGGACATATCAACTCTCTGGCTGCATCAACCGGACATATCAACTCTCTGGCTGCATCAACCGGACATATCAACTCTCTGGCTGCATCAACCGGACATATCAACTCTCTGGCTGCATCAACCGGACATATCAACTCTCTGGCTGCATCAACCGGACATATCAACTCTCTGGCTGCATCAACAGGACATATCAACTCTCTGGCTGCATCAACCGGACATATCAACTCTCTGGCTGCATCAACCGGACATATCAACTCTCTGGCTGCATCAACCGGACACATCAACTCTCTGGCTGCATCAACCGGACACATCAACTCTCTGGCTGCATCAACCGGACATATCAACTCTCTGGCTGCATCAACCGGACATATCAACTCTCTGGCTGCATCAACCGGACATATCAACTCTCTGGCTGAATCAACCGGACACATCAACTCTCTGGCTGAATCAACCGGACATATCAACTCTCTGGCTGCATCAACCGGACATATCAACTCTCTGGCTGCATCAACCGGACATATCAACTCTCTGGCTGCATCAACCAGACACATCAACTCTCTGGCTGCATCAACCGGACACATCAACTCTCTGGCTGCATCAACCGGACATATCAACTCTCTGGCTGTATCAACCGGACATATCAACTCTCTGGCTGCATCAACCGGACATATCAACTCTCTGGCTGCATCAACCGGACATATCAACTCTCTGGCTGCATCAACCAGACATATCAACTCTCTGGCTGCATCAACCGGACATATCAACTCTCTGGCTGCATCAACCGGACATATCAACTCTCTGGCTGTATCAACCGGACATATCAACTCTCTGGCTGCATCAACCGGACATATCAACTCTCTGGCTGCATCAACCGGACATATCAACTCTCTGGCTGCATCAACCGGACATATCAACTCTCTGGCTGCATCAACCAGACATATCAACTCTCTGGCTGAATCAACCAGACATATCAACTCTCTGGCTGAATCAACCGGACATATCAACTCTCTGGCTGCATCAACTGGACACATCAACTCTCTGGCTGCATCAACTGGACACATCAACTCTCTGGCTGCATCAACTGGACACATCAACTCTCTGGCTGCATCAACCGGACATATCAACTCTCTGGCTGCATCAACCAGACATATCAACTCTCTGGCTGAATCAACCAGACATATCAACTCTCTGGCTGAATCAACCGGACATATCAACTCTCTGGCTGCATCAACTGGACACATCAACTCTCTGGCTGCATCAACTGGACACATCAACTCTCTGGCTGCATCAACCGGACACATCAACTCTCTGGCTGCATCAACCAGACATATCAACTCTCTGGCTGAATCAACCAGACATATCAACTCTCTGGCTGAATCAACCGGACATATCAACTCTCTGGCTGCATCAACTGGACACATCAACTCTCTGGCTGCATCAACTGGACACATCAACTCTCTGGCTGCATCAACTGGACACATCAACCAGACATATCAACTCTCTGGCTGCATCAACTGGACACATCAACCAGACATATCAACTCTCTGGCTGCATCAACTGGACACATCAACCAGACATATCAACTCTCTGGCTGCATCAACCGGACACATCAACTCTCTGGCTGCATCAACCGGACATATCAACTCTCTGGCTGCATCAACCGGACATATCAACTCTCTGGCTGCATCAACCGGACATATCAACTCTCTGGCTGCATCAACCGGACATATCAACTCTCTGGCTGCATCAACCGGACATATCAACTCTCTGGCTGCATCAACCGGACATATCAACTCTCTGGCTGCATCAACCAGACATATCAACTCTCTGGCTGCATCAACCGGACATATCAACTCTCTGGCTGCATCAACCGGACATATCAACTCTCTGGCTGCATCAACCGGACATATCAACTCTCTGGCTGCATCAACCGGACATATCAACTCTCTGGCTGCATCAACCGGACATATCAACTCTCTGGCTGCATCAACCGGACATATCAACTCTCTGGCTGCATCAACCGGACATATCAACTCTCTGGCTGCATCAACCGGACATATCAACTCTCTGGCTGCATCAACCGGACATATCAACTCTCTGGCTGCATCAACCGGACATATCAACTCTCTGGCTGCATCAACCGGACATATCAACTCTCTGGCTGCATCAACCGGACATATCAACTCTCTGGCTGCATCAACCGGACATATCAACTCTCTGGCTGCATCAACCGGACATATCAACTCTCTGGCTGCATCAACAGGACACATCAACTCTCTGGCTGCATCAACCGGACACATCAACTCTCTGGCTGCATCAACCGGACATATCAACTCTCTGGCTGCATCAACCGGACATATCAACTCTCTGGCTGCATCAACCGGACATATCAACTCTCTGGCTGCATCAACCGGACATATCAACTCTCTGGCTGCATCAACCGGACATATCAACTCTCTGGCTGAATCAACCGGACATATCAACTCTCTGGCTGCATCAACCGGACATATCAACTCTCTGGCTGCATCAACCGGACATATCAACTCTCTGGCTGCATCAACCGGACACATCAACTCTCTGGCTGCATCAACCGGACATATCAACTCTCTGGCTGCATCAACCAGACATATCAACTCTCTGGCTGCATCAACCGGACATATCAACTCTCTGGCTGCATCAACAGGACATATCAACTCTCTGGCTGCATCAACCGGACATATCAACTCTCTGGCTGCATCAACCGGACACATCAACTCTCTGGCTGCATCAACCGGACATATCAACTCTCTGGCTGCATCAACCGGACATATCAACTCTCTGGCTGCATCAACCGGACATATCAACTCTCTGGCTGCATCAACCAGACATATCAACTCTCTGGCTGCATCAACCGGACATATCAACTCTCTGGCTGCATCAACCGGACATATCAACTCTCTGGCTGCATCAACCGGACATATCAACAGGACATATCAACTCTCTGGCTGCATCAACCGGACATATCAACTCTCTGGCTGCATCAACCGGACACATCAACTCTCTGGCTGCATCAACCAGACATATCAACTCTCTGGCTGCATCAACCGGACATATCAACTCTCTGGCTGCATCAACCGGACATATCAACTCTCTGGCTGCATCAACCGGACACATCAACTCTCTGGCTGCATCAACCGGACATATCAACTCTCTGGCTGCATCAACCGGACATATCAACTCTCTGGCTGCATCAACCGGACATACCAACTCTCTGGCTGAATCAACCGGACACATCAACTCTCTGGCTGCATCAACCGGACATATCAACTCTCTGGCTGCATCAACCGGACATATCAACTCTCTGGCTGCATCAACCGGACATATCAACTCTCTGGCTGCATCAACCGGACATATCAACTCTCTGGCTGCATCAACCAGACATATCAACTCTCTGGCTGCATCAACCGGACATATCAACTCTCCGGCTGCATCAACCAGACATATCAACTCTCTGGCTGCATCAACCGGACATATCAACTCTCTGGCTGCATCAACCGGACATATCAACTCTCTGGCTGCATCAACCGGACATATCAACTCTCTGGCTGCATCAACCGGACATATCAACTCTCTGGCTGCATCAACCGGACATATCAACTCTCTGGCTGCATCAACCGGACATATCAACTCTCTGGCTGCATCAACCGGACATATCAACTCTCTGGCTGCATCAACCAGACATATCAACTCTCTGGCTGCATCAACCGGACATATCAACTCTCCGGCTGCATCAACCAGACATATCAACTCTCTGGCTGCATCAACCGGACATATCAACTCTCTGGCTGCATCAACCGGACATATCAACTCTCTGGCTGCATCAACCGGACATATCAACTCTCCGGCTGCATCAACCAGACATATCAACTCTCTGGCTGCATCAACCGGACATATCAACTCTCCGGCTGCATCAACAGGACATATCAAGAGGACACATCAACTCTCTGGCTGCATCAACAGGACACATCAACTCTCTGGCTGCATCAACCGGACACATCAACTCTCTGGCTGCATCAACAGGACATATCAACTCTCTGGCTGCATCAACCGGACATATCAACTCTCTGGCTGCATCAACCAGACACATCAACTCTCTGGCTGCATCAACCAGACATATCAACTCTCTGGCTGCATCAACCAGACACATCAACTCTCTGGCTGCATCAACCAGACATATCAACTCTCTGGCTGCATCAACCGGACACATCAACTCTCTGGCTGCATCAACCGGACATATCAACTCTCTGGCTGCATCAACCGGACATATCAACAGGACATATCAACTCTCTGGCTGCATCAACCGGACATATCAACTCTCTGGCTGCATCAACCGGACATATCAACTCTCTGGCTGCATCAACCAGACATATCAACTCTCTGGCTGCATCAACCGGACACATCAACTCTCTGGCTGCATCAACCGGACATATCAACTCTCTGGCTGCATCAACCGGACACATCAACTCTCTGGCTGAATCAACCAGACATATCAACTCTCTGGCTGCATCAACCGGACATATCAACTCTCTGGCTGCATCAACCGGACATATCAACTCTCTGGCTGCATCAACCGGACATATCAACTCTCTGGCTGCATCAACCGGACATATCAACTCTCTGGCTGCATCAACCGGACACATCAACTCTCTGGCTGCATCAACCGGACACATCAACTCTCTGGCTGAATCAACCGGACATATCAACTCTCTGGCTGCATCAACCGGACATATCAACTCTCTGGCTGCATCAACCGGACATATCAACTCTCTGGCTGCATCAACCGGACATATCAACTCTCTGGCTGCATCAACCGGACATATCAACTCTCTGGCTGCATCAACCGGACATATCAACTCTCTGGCTGCATCATCCGGACATATCAACTCTCTGGCTGCATCAACCGGACATATCAACTCTCTGGCTGCATCATCCGGACATATCAACTCTCTGGCTGCATCAACCGGACATATCAACTCTCTGGCTGCATCAACCGGACATATCAACTCTCTGGCTGCATCAACCGGACATATCAACTCTCTGGCTGAATCAACCGGACATATCAACTCTCTGGCTGCATCAACCAGACATATCAACTCTCTGGCTGCATCAACCGGACATATCAACTCTCTGGCTGCATCAACCGGACATATCAACTCTCTGGCTGCATCAACCGGACATATCAACTCTCTGGCTGCATCAATCGGACATATCAACTCTCTGGCTGCATCAACCGGACATATCAACTCTCTGGCTGCATCAACAGGACATATCAACTCTCCGGCTGCATCAACAGGACATATCAACTCTCCGGCTGCATCAACCGGACATATCAACTCTCTGGCTGCATCAACCGGACATATCAACTCTCTGGCTGCATCAACAGGACATATCAACTCTCCGGCTGCATCAACAGGACATATCAACTCTCCGGCTGCATCAACCGGACATATCAACTCTCTGGCTGCATCAACCGGACATATCAACCGGACATATCAACAGGACATATCAACAGGACATATCAACTCTCTGGCTGCATCAACCGGACATATCAACTCTCTGGCTGCATCAACCGGACATATCAACTCTCTGGCTGCATCAACAGGACATATCAACTCTCCGGCTGCATCAACAGGACATATCAACTCTCCGGCTGCATCAACCGGACATATCAACTCTCTGGCTGAATCAACCAGACATATCAACTCTCTGGCTGCATCAACCGGACATATCAACTCTCCGGCTGCATCAACCGGACATATCAACTCTCTGGCTGCATCAACCGGACATATCAACTCTCTGGCTGCATCAACCGGACATATCAACTCTCTGGCTGCATCAACCGGACATATCAACTCTCTGGCTGCATCAACCGGACATATCAACTCTCTGGCTGCATCAACCGGACATATCAACTCTCTGGCTGCATCAACCGGACATATCAACTCTCTGGCTGCATCAACCGGACATATCAACTCTCTGGCTGCATCAACCGGACATATCAACTCTCTGGCTGCATCAACCGGACATATCAACTCTCTGGCTGCATCAACCGGACATATCAACTCTTTGGCTGCATCAACCGGACATATCAACTCTCTGGCTGCATCAACCGGACACATCAACTCTCTGGCTGCATCAACCGGACATATCAACTCTCTGGCTGCATCAACCGGACATATCAACTCTCTGGCTGCATCAACCGGACATATCAACTCTCTGGCTGCATCAACAGGACATATCAACTCTCTGGCTGCATCAACAGGACATATCAACTCTCCGGCTGCATCAACCGGACATATCAACTCTCCGGCTGCATCAACCGGACATATCAACTCTCTGGCTGCATCAACCGGACATATCAACTCTCTGGCTGCATCAACCGGACATATCAACTCTCTGGCTGCATCAACCGGACATATCAACAGGACATATCAACCGGACATATCAACTCTCTGGCTGCATCAACCGGACATATCAACTCTCTGGCTGCATCAACCGGACATATCAACTCTCTGGCTGAATCAACCAGACATATCAACTCTCTGGCTGCATCAACCGGACACATCAACTCTCTGGCTGCATCAACCGGACACATCAACTCTCTGGCTGCATCAACTGGACATATCAACTCTCTGGCTGCATCAACCGGACATATCAACTCTCTGGCTGCATCAACCGGACACATCAACTCTCTGGCTGCATCAACCGGACATATCAAGAGGACATATCAACTCTCTGGCTGCATCAACCGGACATATCAACTCTCTGGCTGCATCAACAGGACATATCAACTCTCTGGCTGCATCAACAGGACATATCAACTCTCTGGCTGCATCAACCAGACATATCAACTCTCCGGCTGCATCAACCGGACATATCAACTCTCCGGCTGCATCAACCGGACATATCAACTCTCTGGCTGCATCAACCGGACATATCAACTCTCTGGCTGCATCAACCGGACATATCAACTCTCTGGCTGCATCAACCGGACACATCAACTCTCTGGCTGCATCAACCGGACATATCAACTCTCCGGCTGCATCAACCGGACATATCAACTCTCTGGCTGCATCAACCGGACATATCAACTCTTTGGCTGCATCAACCGGACATATCAACTCTCTGGCTGCATCAACCGGACATATCAACTCTCTGGCTGCATCAACCGGACATATCAACTCTCTGGCTGCATCAACCGGACATATCAACTCTGTGGCTGCATCAACCGGACATATCAACTCTCTGGCTGCATCAACCGGACATATCAACTCTCCGGCTGCATCAACCGGACATATCAACTCTCTGGCTGCATCAACCGGACATATCAACTCTCTGGCTGCATCAACCGGACATATCAACTCTCTGGCTGCATCAACCGGACATATCAACTCTTTGGCTGCATCAACCGGACATATCAACTCTCCGGCTGCATCAACCGGACATATCAACAGGACATATCAACTCTCTGGCTGCATCAACCGGACATATCAACTCTCTGGCTGCATCAACCGGACACATCAACTCTCTGGCTGCATCAACCGGACATATCAACTCTCTGGCTGCATCAACCGGACATATCAACTCTCTGGCTGCATCAACCGGACATATCAACTCTCTGGCTGCATCAACTGGACACATCAACTCTCTGGCTGCATCAACCGGACACATCAACTCTCTGGCTGCATCAACCAGACATATCAACTCTCTGGCTGCATCAACCGGACATATCAACTCTCTGGCTGCATCAACCGGACACATCAACTCTCTGGCTGCATCAACCGGACATATCAACTCTCTGGCTGAATCAACCGGACATATCAACTCTCTGGCTGCATCAACCGGACATATCAACTCTCTGGCTGCATCAACCGGACACATCAACTCTCTGGCTGCATCAACTGGACATATCAACTCTCTGGCTGCATCAACCGGACACATCAACTCTCTGGCTGCATCAACCGGACATATCAAGAGGACATATCAACTCTCTGGCTGCATCAACCGGACACATCAACTCTCTGGCTGCATCAACCGGACATATCAACTCTCTGGCTGCATCAACCGGACATATCAACTCTCTGGCTGCATCAACCGGACATATCAACTCTCTGGCTGCATCAACAGGACATATCAACTCTCTGGCTGCATCAACAGGACATATCAACTCTCCGGCTGCATCAACCAGACATATCAACTCTCTGGCTGCATCAACCGGACATATCAACTCTCTGGCTGCATCAACCGGACACATCAACTCTCTGGCTGCATCAACCGGACACATCAACTCTCTGGCTGCATCAACCGGACATATCAACTCTCTGGCTGCATCAACCGGACATATCAACTCTCTGGCTGCATCAACCGGACATATCAACTCTCTGGCTGCATCAACCGGACATATCAACTCTCTGGCTGCATCAACCGGACATATCAACTCTCTGGCTGCATCAACCGGACATATCAACTCTCTGGCTGCATCAACCGGACATATCAACTCTCTGGCTGCATCAACCGGACATATCAACTCTCTGGCTGCATCAACCGGACATATCAACTCTCTGGCTGCATCAACCGGACATATCAACTCTCTGGCTGCATCAACCGGACATATCAACTCTCTGGCTGCATCAACCGGACATATCAACTCTCTGGCTGCATCAACCGGACATATCAACTCTCTGGCTGCATCAACCGGACATATCAACTCTTTGGCTGCATCAACCGGACATATCAACTCTCTGGCTGCATCAACCGGACATATCAACTCTCTGGCTGCATCAACCGGACATATCAACTCTCTGGCTGCATCAACCAGACATATCAACTCTCTGGCTGCATCAACCGGACATATCAACTCTCTGGCTGCATCAACCGGACACATCAACTCTCTGGCTGCATCAACCGGACATATCAACTCTCTGGCTGCATCAACCGGACATATCAACTCTCTGGCTGCATCAACCGGACATATCAACTCTCCGGCTGCATCAACCGGACATATCAACCGGACATATCAACTCTCTGGCTGCATCAACCGGACATATCAACTCTCTGGCTGCATCAACCGGACATATCAACTCTCTGGCTGCATCAACAGGACATATCAACTCTCTGGCTGCATCAACAGGACATATCAACTCTCCGGCTGCATCAACCAGACATATCAACTCTCTGGCTGCATCAACCGGACATATCAACTCTCTGGCTGCATCAACCGGACATATCAACTCTCTGGCTGCATCAACCGGACATATCAACTCTCTGGCTGCATCAACCGGACATATCAACTCTCTGGCTGCATCAACCGGACATATCAACTCTCTGGCTGCATCAACCGGACATATCAACTCTCTGGCTGCATCAACCGGACATATCAACTCTCTGGCTGCATCAACCGGACACATCAACTCTCTGGCTGCATCAACCAGACACATCAACTCTCTGGCTGCATCAACCGGACATATCAACAGGACATATCAACTCTCTGGCTGCATCAACCGGACATATCAACAGGACACATCAACTCTCTGGCTGCATCAACCGGACACATCAACTCTCTGGCTGCATCAACCGGACATATCAACTCTCTGGCTGCATCAACCGGACATATCAACTCTCTGGCTGCATCAACCGGACATATCAACTCTCTGGCTGCATCAACAGGACATATCAACTCTCTGGCTGCATCAACCGGACATATCAACTCTCTGGCTGCATCAACCGGACATATCAACTCTCTGGCTGCATCAACCGGACACATCAACTCTCTGGCTGCATCAACCGGACATATCAACTCTCTGGCTGCATCAACCGGACATATCAACTCTCTGGCTGCATCAACCGGACATATCAACTCTCTGGCTGCATCAACCGGACACATCAACTCTCTGGCTGCATCAACCGGACATATCAACTCTCTGGCTGCATCAACAGGACATATAAACTCTCTGGCTGCATCAACCGGACACATCAACTCTCTGGCTGCATCAACCGGACATATCAACTCTCTGGCTGCATCAACCGGACATATCAACTCTGTGGCTGCATCAACCAGACATATCAACTCTCTGGCTGCATCAACCAGACACATCAACTCTCTGGCTGCATCAACCGGACACATCAACTCTCTGGCTGAATCAACCGGACACATCAACTCTCTGGCTGCATCAACCGGACATATCAACTCTCTGGCTGCATCAACCGGACATATCAACTCTCTGGCTGCATCAACCGGACATATCAACTCTCTGGCTGCATCAACCGGACATATCAACTCTCTGGCTGCATCAACCGGACACATCAACTCTCTGGCTGCATCAACCGGACATATCAACTCTCTGGCTGCATCAACCAGACATATCAACTCTCTGGCTGAATCAACCGGACATATCAACTCTCTGGCTGCATCAACCGGACACATCAACTCTCTGGCTGCATCAACTGGACATATCAACTCTCTGGCTGCATCAACCGGACATATCAACTCTCTGGCTGCATCAACCGGACATATCAACAGGACATATCAACTCTCTGGCTGCATCAACCGGACATATCAACTCTCTGGCTGCATCAACCGGACATATCAACTCTCTGGCTGCGTCAACCGGACATATCAACTCTCTGGCTGCATCAACCGGACATATCAACCGGACATATCAACTCTCTGGCTGCATCAACCGGACATATCAACTCTCTGGCTGCATCAACCGGACACATCAACTCTCTGGCTGAATCAACCGGACATATCAACTCTCTGGCTGAATCAACCGGACATATCAACTCTCTGGCTGAATCAACCGGACATATCAACTCTCTGGCTGCATCAACCGGACATATCAACTCTCTGGCTGCATCAACCGGACACATCAACTCTCTGGCTGCATCAACCGGACATATCAACAGGACACATCAACTCTCTGGCTGCATCAACCGGACATATCAACTCTCTGGCTGAATCAACTGGACATATCAACTCTCTGGCTGCATCAACCGGACATATCAACTCTCTGGCTGCATCAACCGGACATATCAACTCTCTGGCTGCATCAACCGGACATATCAACTCTCTGGCTGCATCAACCGGACATATCAACTCTCTGGCTGCATCAACCGGACATATCAACTCTCTGGCTGCATCAACCGGACATATCAACTCTCTGGCTGCATCAACTGGACACATCAACTCTCTGGCTGCATCAACCGGACACATCAACTCTCTGGCTGCATCAACCAGACATATCAACTCTCTGGCTGCATCAACCGGACATATCAACTCTCTGGCTGCATCAACCGGACACATCAACTCTCTGGCTGCATCAACAGGACATATCAACTCTCTGGCTGCATCAACCGGACATATCAACTCTCTGGCTGCATCAACCGGACACATCAACTCTCTGGCTGCATCAACTGGACATATCAACTCTCTGGCTGCATCAACCGGACACATCAACTCTCTGGCTGCATCAACCGGACATATCAAGAGGACATATCAACTCTCTGGCTGAATCAACAGGACACATCAACTCTCCGGCTGCATCAACCGGACATATCAACTCTCTGGCTGCATCAACCGGACACATCAACTCTCTGGCTGCATCAACCGGACATATCAACTCTCTGGCTGCATCAACCGGACATATCAACTCTCTGGCTGCATCAACCGGACATATCAACTCTCTGGCTGCATCAACAGGACATATCAACTCTCTGGCTGCATCAACAGGACATATCAACTCTCCGGCTGCATCAACCGGACATATCAACTCTCTGGCTGCATCAACCGGACATATCAACTCTCTGGCTGCATCAACCGGACATATCAACTCTCTGGCTGCATCAACCGGACACATCATCTCTCTGGCTGCATCAACCGGACATATCAACTCTCTGGCTGCATCAACCGGACATATCAACTCTCTGGCTGCATCAACCGGACACATCAACTCTCTGGCTGCATCAACCGGACACATCAACTCTCTGGCTGCATCAACCGGACATATCAACTCTCTGGCTGCATCAACCGGACATATCAACTCTCTGGCTGCATCAACCGGACATATCAACTCTCTGGCTGCATCAACCGGACATATCAACTCTCTGGCTGCATCAACCGGACATATCAACTCTCTGGCTGCATCAACCGGACATATCAACTCTCTGGCTGCATCAACCGGACATATCAACTCTCTGGCTGCATCAACCGGACATATCAACTCTCTGGCTGCATCAACCGGACATATCAACTCTCTGGCTGCATCAACCGGACACATCAACTCTCTGGCTGCATCAACCGGACATATCAACTCTCTGGCTGCATCAACCGGACATATCAACTCTCTGGCTGCATCAACCGGACATATCAACTCTCTGGCTGCATCAACCGGACATATCAACTCTCTGGCTGCATCAACCGGACATATCAACTCTCTGGCTGCATCAACCGGACATATCAACTCTCTGGCTGCATCAACCGGACATATCAACTCTCTGGCTGCATCAACCGGACATATCAACTCTCTGGCTGCATCAACCGGACATATCAACTCTTTGGCTGCATCAACCGGACATATCAACTCTCTGGCTGCATCAACCGGACATATCAACTCTCTGGCTGCATCAACCGGACATATCAACTCTCTGGCTGCATCAACCAGACATATCAACTCTCTGGCTGCATCAACCGGACATATCAACTCTCTGGCTGCATCAACCGGACATATCAACTCTCCGGCTGCATCAACCGGACATATCAACCGGACATATCAACTCTCTGGCTGCATCAACCGGACATATCAACTCTCTGGCTGCATCAACCGGACATATCAACTCTCTGGCTGCATCAACAGGACATATCAACTCTCTGGCTGCATCAACAGGACATATCAACTCTCCGGCTGCATCAACCAGACATATCAACTCTCTGGCTGCATCAACCGGACATATCAACTCTCTGGCTGCATCAACCGGACATATCAACTCTCTGGCTGCATCAACCGGACATATCAACTCTCTGGCTGCATCAACCGGACATATCAACTCTCTGGCTGCATCAACCGGACATATCAACTCTCTGGCTGCATCAACCGGACATATCAACTCTCTGGCTGCATCAACCGGACATATCAACTCTCTGGCTGCATCAACCGGACACATCAACTCTCTGGCTGCATCAACCAGACACATCAACTCTCTGGCTGCATCAACCGGACATATCAACAGGACATATCAACTCTCTGGCTGCATCAACCGGACACATCAACTCTCTGGCTGCATCAACCGGACATATCATCTCTCTGGCTGCATCAACCGGACATATCAACTCTCTGGCTGCATCAACCAGACACATCATCTCTCTGGCTGCATCAACCGGACATATCATCTCTCTGGCTGCATCAACCGGACATATCAACTCTCTGGCTGCATCAACCGGACATATCAACTCTCTGGCTGCATCAACCGGACATATCAACTCTCTGGCTGCATCAACCGGACACATCAACTCTCTGGCTGCATCAACCGGACATATCAACTCTCTGGCTGCATCAACCGGACATATCAACTCTCTGGCTGCATCAACCGGACATATCAACTCTCTGGCTGCATCAACCGGACACATCAACTCTCTGGCTGCATCAACAGGACACATCAACTCTCTGGCTGCATCAACCAGACATATCAACTCTCTGGCTGCATCAACCGGACACATCAACTCTCTGGCTGCATCAACCGGACATATCAACTCTCTGGCTGCATCAACCGGACATATCAACTCTCTGGCTGCATCAACCGGACATATCAACTCTCTGGCTGCATCAACCGGACATATCAACTCTCTGGCTGCATCAACCGGACATATCAACTCTCTGGCTGCATCAACCGGACATATCAACTCTCTGGCTGCATCAACCGGACATATCAACTCTCCGGCTGCATCAACCGGACATATCAACTCTCTGGCTGCATCAACCGGACATATCAACTCTCTGGCTGCATCAACCGGACATATCAACTCTCTGGCTGCATCAACCGGACATATCAACTCTCTGGCTGCATCAACCGGACATATCAACTCTCTGGCTGCATCAACCGGACATATCAACTCTCCGGCTGCATCAACCAGACACATCAACTCTCTGGCTGCATCAACCGGACATATCAACTCTCTGGCTGCATCAACCGGACATATCAACTCTCTGGCTGCATCAACCGGACATATCAACTCTCTGGCTGCATCAACCGGACATATCAACTCTCCGGCTGCATCAACCAGACACATCAACTCTCTGGCTGCATCAACAGGACACATCAACTCTCTGGCTGCATCAACCGGACACATCAACTCTCTGGCTGCATCAACCGGACATATCAACTCTCTGGCTGCATCAACCAGACATATCAACTCTCTGGCTGCATCAACCAGACATATCAACTCTCTGGCTGCATCAACCAGACATATCAACTCTCTGGCTGCATCAACCGGACATATCAACTCTCTGGCTGCATCAACCGGACATATCAACTCTCTGGCTGCATCAACCGGACACATCAACTCTCTGGCTGCATCAACCGGACACATCAACTCTCTGGCTGCATCAACCGGACATATCAACTCTCTGGCTGCATCAACCGGACATATCAACTCTCTGGCTGCATCAACCGGACATATCAACTCTCTGGCTGCATCAACCGGACATATCAACCGGACATATCAACTCTCTGGCTGCGTCAACCGGACATATCAACTCTCTGGCTGCATCAACCGGACACATCAACTCTCTGGCTGCATCAACCGGACACATCAACTCTCTGGCTGCATCAACCGGACATATCAACTCTCTGGCTGCATCAACCGGACACATCAACTCTCTGGCTGCATCAACCGGACACATCAACTCTCTGGCTGCATCAACCAGACATATCAACTCTCTGGCTGCATCAACCGGACATATCAACCGGACATATCAACTCTCTGGCTGCATCAACCGGACATATCAACTCTCTGGCTGCATCAACCGGACATATCAACTCTCTGGCTGCATCAACCGGACATATCAACTCTCTGGCTGCATCAACCAGACATATCAACTCTCTGGCTGCATCAACCAGACATATCAACTCTCCGGCTGCATCAACCGGACATATCAACTCTCTGGCTGCATCAACCGGACATATCAACTCTCTGGCTGCATCAACCGGACATATCAACTCTCTGGCTGCATCAACCGGACATATCAACTCTCTGGCTGCATCAACCGGACATATCAACTCTCTGGCTGCATCAACCGGACATATCAACTCTCTGGCTGAATCAACCGGACATATCAACTCTCTGGCTGCATCAACAGGACATATCAACTCTCTGGCTGCATCAACAGGACATATCAACTCTCTGGCTGCATCAACCGGACATATCAACTCTCTGGCTGAATCAACCGGACACATCAACTCTCTGGCTGCATCAACCGGACATATCAACTCTCTGGCTGCATCAACCGGACATATCAACTCTTTGGCTGCATCAACCGGACATATCAACTCTCTGGCTGCATCAACCGGACATATCAACTCTCTGGCTGCATCAACCGGACATATCAACTCTCCGGCTGCATCAACCGGACATATCAACTCTCCGGCTGCATCAACCGGACATATCAACTCTCTGGCTGCATCAACCGGACACATCAACTCTCTGGCTGCATCAACCGGACATATCAACTCTCTGGCTGCATCAACCGGACACATCAACTCTCTGGCTGCATCAACCGGACATATCATCTCTCTGGCTGCATCAACCGGACATATCAACTCTCTGGCTGCATCAACCAGACACATCATCTCTCTGGCTGCATCAACCGGACATATCATCTCTCTGGCTGCATCAACCGGACATATCAACTCTCTGGCTGCATCAACCGGACATATCAACTCTCTGGCTGCATCAACCGGACATATCAACTCTCTGGCTGCATCAACCGGACACATCAACTCTCTGGCTGCATCAACCGGACATATCAACTCTCTGGCTGCATCAACCGGACATATCAACTCTCTGGCTGCATCAACCGGACATATCAACTCTCTGGCTGCATCAACCGGACACATCATCTCTCTGGCTGCATCAACCGGACATATCAACTCTCTGGCTGCATCAACCGGACATATCAACTCTCTGGCTGCATCAACCGGACATATCAACTCTCTGGCTGCATCAACCGGACACATCAACTCTCTGGCTGCATCAACAGGACATATCAACTCTCTGGCTGCATCAACCGGACACATCAACTCTCTGGCTGCATCAACAGGACATATCAACTCTCTGGCTGCATCAACCGGACACATCAACTCTCTGGCTGCATCAACAGGACATATCAACTCTCTGGCTGCATCAACCGGACATATCAACTCTCTGGCTGCATCAACAGGACATATCAACTCTCTGGCTGCATCAACCGGACATATCAACTCTCTGGCTGCATCAACCGGACACATCAACTCTCTGGCTGCATCAACCGGACATATCAACTCTCTGGCTGCATCAACCGGACATATCAACTCTCTGGCTGCATCAACCGGACACATCAACTCTCTGGCTGCATCAACCGGACATATCAACTCTCTGGCTGCATCAACCAGACACATCAACTCTCTGGCTGCATCAACCGGACATATCAACTCTCTGGCTGCATCAACCGGACATATCAACTCTCTGGCTGCATCAACCGGACATATCAACTCTCTGGCTGCATCAACCGGACATATCAACTCTCTGGCTGCATCAACCGGACATATCAACTCTCTGGCTGCATCAACAGGACATATCAACTCTCTGGCTGCATCAACCGGACACATCAACTCTCTGGCTGCATCAACCAGACATATCAACTCTCTGGCTGCATCAACCGGACACATCAACTCTCTGGCTGCATCAACCGGACATATCAACTCTCTGGCTGCATCAACCGGACATATCAACTCTCTGGCTGCATCAACCGGACATATCAACTCTCTGGCTGCATCAACCGGACATATCAACTCTCTGGCTGCATCAACCGGACATATCAACTCTCTGGCTGCATCAACCGGACACATCAACTCTCTGGCTGCATCAACCAGACATATCAACTCTCTGGCTGCATCAACCGGACATATCAACTCTCTGGCTGCGTCAACCGGACATATCAACTCTCTGGCTGCATCAACCGGACATATCAACTCTCTGGCTGCGTCAACCGGACATATCAACTCTCTGGCTGCATCAACCGGACATATCAACTCTCTGGCTGCATCATCCGGACATATCAACTCTCCGGCTGAATCAACCGGACACATCAACTCTCTGGCTGCATCAACCGGACATATCAACTCTCTGGCTGCATCAACCGGACATATCAACTCTCTGGCTGCATCAACCGGACACATCAACTCTCTGGCTGCATCAACCGGACATATCAACTCTCTGGCTGCATCAACTGGACACATCAACTCTCTGGCTGCATCAACCGGACACATCAACTCTCTGGCTGCATCAACCGGACATATCAACTCTCTGGCTGCATCAACCGGACATATCAACTCTCTGGCTGCATCAACCGGACACATCAACTCTCTGGCTGCATCAACAGGACATATCAACTCTCTGGCTGCATCAACCGGACATATCAACTCTCTGGCTGCATCAACCGGACACATCAACTCTCTGGCTGCATCAACCAGACATATCAACTCTCTGGCTGCATCAACAGGACATATCAACTCTCTGGCTGCATCATCCGGACATATCAACTCTCCGGCTGAATCAACCGGACATATCAACTCTCTGGCTGCATCAACCGGACATATCAACTCTCTGGCTGCATCAACCGGACATATCAACTCTCTGGCTGCATCAACCGGACATATCAACTCTCTGGCTGCATCAACCGGACATATCAACTCTCTGGCTGCATCAACCGGACATATCAACTCTCTGGCTGCATCAACCGGACACATCAACTCTCTGGCTGCATCAACAGGACATATCAACTCTCTGGCTGCATCAACCGGACATATCAACTCTCTGGCTGCATCAACCGGACACATCAACTCTCTGGCTGCATCAACCAGACATATCAACTCTCTGGCTGCATCAACCGGACATATCAACTCTCTGGCTGAATCAACCGGACACATCAACTCTCTGGCTGCATCAACCAGACATATCAACTCTCTGGCTGCATCAACCAGACATATCAACTCTCTGGCTGCATCAACCGGACATATCAACTCTCTGGCTGCATCAACCAGACATATCAACTCTCTGGCTGCATCAACCAGACATATCAACTCTCTGGCTGAATCAACCGGACATATCAACTCTCTGGCTGCATCAACCGGACATATCAACTCTCTGGCTGCATCAACCAGACATATCAACTCTCTGGCTGCATCAACCAGACATATCAACTCTCTGGCTGCATCAACCGGACACATCAACTCTCTGGCTGCATCAACCGGACATATCAACTCTCTGGCTGCATCAACCGGACATATCAACTCTCTGGCTGCATCAACCGGACATATCAACAGGACACATCAACTCTCTGGCTGCATCAACCAGACATATCAACTCTCTGGCTGCATCAACCGGACATATCAACTCTCCGGCTGCATCAACCGGACATATCAACTCTCTGGCTGCATCAACCAGACATATCAACTCTCTGGCTGCATCAACCGGACATATCAACTCTCTGGCTGCATCAACCGGACATATCAACTCTCTGGCTGCATCAACCGGACATATCAACTCTCTGGCTGCATCAACCGGACATATCAACTCTCTGGCTGCATCAACCAGACATATCAACTCTCTGGCTGCATCAACCGGACATATCAACTCTCTGGCTGCATCAACCGGACACATCAACTCTCTGGCTGCATCAACCGGACATATCAACTCTCTGGCTGCATCAACCAGACATATCAACTCTCTGGCTGCATCAACCGGACATATCAACTCTCTGGCTGCATCAACCGGACATATCAACTCTCTGGCTGCATCAACCAGACATATCAACTCTCTGGCTGCATCAACCGGACACATCAACTCTCTGGCTGCATCAACCGGACATATCAACTCTCTGGCTGCATCAACCAGACATATCAACTCTCTGGCTGCATCAACCAGACATATCAACTCTCTGGCTGCATCAACCAGACATATCAACTCTCCGGCTGCATCAACCAGACATATCAACTCTCTGGCTGCATCAACCAGACATATCAACTCTCCGGCTGCATCAACCGGACACATCAACTCTCTGGCTGCATCAACCGGACATATCAACTCTCTGGCTGCATCAACCGGACATATCAAGAGGACATATCAACTCTCTGGCTGCATCAACCGGACACATCAACTCTCTGGCTGCATCAACCGGACATATCAACTCTCCGGCTGCATCAACCGGACATATCAACTCTCTGGCTGCATCAACCGGACATATCAACTCTCTGGCTGCATCAACCGGACATATCAACTCTCTGGCTGAATCAACCGGACATATCAACTCTCTGGCTGCATCAACCGGACATATCAACTCTCTGGCTGCATCAACCGGACACATCAACTCTCTGGCTGCATCAACCGGACATATCAACTCTCTGGCTGCATCAACCGGACATATCAACTCTCTGGCTGCATCAACCGGACATATCAACTCTCTGGCTGCATCAACCGGACATATCAACTCTCTGGCTGAATCAACCAGACATATCAACTCTCTGGCTGCATCAACCGGACATATCAACTCTCTGGCTGCATCAACCAGACATATCAACTCTCTGGCTGCATCAACCGGACACATCAACTCTCTGGCTGCATCAACCGGACACATCAACTCTCTGGCTGCATCAACAGGACATATCAACTCTCTGGCTGCATCAACCGGACATATCAACTCTCTGGCTGCATCAACCGGACATATCAACAGGACACATCAACTCTCTGGCTGCATCAACCGGACACATCAACTCTCTGGCTGCATCAACCGGACATATCAACTCTCTGGCTGCATCAACCAGACATATCAACTCTCTGGCTGCATCAACCGGACATATCAACTCTCTGGCTGCATCAACCGGACATATCAACTCTCTGGCTGCATCAACCGGACATATCAACTCTCTGGCTGCATCAACAGGACATATCAACTCTCTGGCTGCATCAACCGGACACATCAACTCTCTGGCTGCATCATCCGGACATATCAACTCTCTGGCTGCATCAACCGGACACATCAACTCTCTGGCTGCATCAACCGGACATATCAACTCTCTGGCTGCATCAACCGGACATATCAACTCTCTGGCTGCATCAACCGGACATATCAACTCTCTGGCTGCATCAACCGGACACATCAACTCTCTGGCTGCATCAACCAGACATATCAACTCTCTGGCTGCATCAACCAGACACATCAACTCTCTGGCTGCATCAACCGGACACATCAACTCTCTGGCTGCATCAACCGGACATATCAACTCTCTGGCTGCATCAACCGGACACATCAACTCTCTGGCTGCATCAACCAGACATATCAACTCTCTGGCTGCATCAACCGGACATATCAACTCTCTGGCTGCATCAACCGGACATATCAACTCTCTGGCTGCATCAACCGGACACATCAACTCTCTGGCTGCATCAACCGGACATATCAACTCTCTGGCTGCATCAACCGGACATATCAACTCTCTGGCTGCATCAACCAGACATATCAACTCTCTGGCTGCATCAACTGGACACATCAACTCTCTGGCTGCATCAACCGGACATATCAACTCTCTGGCTGCATCAACCGGACATATCAACAGGACATAACAACTCTCTGGCTGCATCAACCGGACATATCAACTCTCTGGCTGCATCAACCGGACATATCAACCAGACATATCAACTCTCCGGCTGCATCAACCGGACATATCAACTCTCTGGCTGCATCAACCGGACACATCAACTCTCTGGCTGCATCAACCGGACATATCAACTCTCTGGCTGCATCAACCGGACATATCAACAGGACATATCAACTCTCTGGCTGCATCAACCGGACATATCAACTCTCTGGCTGCATCAACCGGACATATCAACTCTCTGGCTGCATCAACCAGACATATCAACTCTCTGGCTGCATCAACCGGACATATCAACCGGACATATCAACTCTCTGGCTGCATCAACCGGACATATCAACTCTCTGGCTGCATCAACCGGACATATCAACTCTCTGGCTGCATCAACCGGACATATCAACTCTCTGGCTGCATCAACCGGACATATCAACTCTCTGGCTGCATCAACCGGACATATCAACTCTCTGGCTGCATCAACCGGACATATCAACTCTCTGGCTGCATCAACCGGACACATCAACTCTCTGGCTGCATCAACCAGACATATCAACTCTCTGGCTGCATCAACCGGACATATCAACTCTCTGGCTGCATCAACCGGACATATCAACTCTCTGGCTGCATCAACCGGACACATCAACTCTCTGGCTGCATCAACCGGACACATCAACTCTCTGGCTGCATCAACCAGACATATCAACTCTCTGGCTGCATCAACCGGACATATCAACTCTCTGGCTGCATCAACCGGACATATCAACTCTCTGGCTGCATCAACCGGACATATCAACTCTCTGGCTGCATCAACCGGACATATCAACTCTCTGGCTGCATCAACCGGACATATCAACTCTCTGGCTGCATCAACCGGACACATCAACTCTCTGGCTGCATCAACCAGACATATCAACTCTCTGGCTGCATCAACCGGACATATCAACTCTCTGGCTGCATCATCCGGACATATCAACTCTCTGGCTGCATCAACTGGACACATCAACTCTCTGGCTGCATCAACCGGACACATCAACTCTCTGGCTGCATCAACAGGACATATCAACTCTCTGGCTGCATCAACCGGACATATCAACTCTCTGGCTGCATCAACCAGACATATCAACTCTCTGGCTGCATCAACCGGACACATCAACTCTCTGGCTGCATCAACCGGACACATCAACTCTCTGGCTGCATCAACCAGACATATCAACTCTCTGGCTGCATCAACCGGACATATCAACTCTCTGGCTGCATCAACAGGACATATCAACTCTCTGGCTGCATCAACCGGACATATCAACTCTCTGGCTGCATCAACCGGACATATCAACTCTCTGGCTGCATCAATCGGACATATCAACTCTCTGGCTGCATCAACCGGACACATCAACTCTCTGGCTGCATCAACCAGACATATCAACTCTCTGGCTGCATCAACCGGACATATCAACTCTCTGGCTGCATCAACCAGACATATCAACTCTCTGGCTGCATCAACCGGACACATCAACTCTCTGGCTGCATCAACCAGACATATCAACTCTCTGGCTGCATCAACCGGACATATCAACTCTCTGGCTGCATCATCCGGACATATCAACTCTCTGGCTGCATCAACTGGACACATCAACTCTCTGGCTGCATCAACCGGACACATCAACTCTCTGGCTGCATCAACAGGACATATCAACTCTCTGGCTGCATCAACCGGACATATCAACTCTCTGGCTGCATCAACCAGACATATCAACTCTCTGGCTGCATCAACCGGACATATCAACTCTCTGGCTGCATCAACCGGACATATCAACTCTCTGGCTGCATCAACCGGACACATCAACTCTCTGGCTGCATCAACCGGACATATCAACTCTCTGGCTGCATCAACCGGACACATCAACTCTCTGGCTGCATCAACAGGACATATCAACTCTCTGGCTGCATCAACCGGACATATCAACTCTCTGGCTGCATCAACCGGACATATCAACTCTCTGGCTGCATCAACCGGACACATCAACTCTCTGGCTGCATCAACAGGACATATCAACTCTCTGGCTGCATCAACCGGACATATCAACTCTCTGGCTGCATCAACCGGACATATCAACTCTCTGGCTGCATCAACCGGACATATCAACTCTCTGGCTGCATCAACCAGACATATCAACTCTCTGGCTGCATCAACCGGACACATCAACTCTCTGGCTGCATCAACCGGACATATCAACTCTCTGGCTGCATCAACCAGACATATCAACTCTCTGGCTGCATCAACCAGACATATCAACTCTCTGGCTGCATCAACCGGACATATCAACTCTCTGGCTGCATCAACCGGACATATCAACTCTCTGGCTGCATCAACCGGACATATCAACTCTCTGGCTGCATCAACCAGACATATCAACTCTCTGGCTGCATCAACCGGACATATCAACTCTCTGGCTGCATCAACCGGACACATCAACTCTCTGGCTGCATCAACCGGACATATCAACTCTCTGGCTGCATCAACCAGACATATCAACTCTCTGGCTGCATCAACCGGACACATCAACTCTCTGGCTGCATCAACCGGACACATCAACTCTCTGGCTGCATCAACCGGACATATCAACTCTCTGGCTGCATCAACCAGACATATCAACTCTCTGGCTGCATCAACCGGACATATCAACTCTCTGGCTGCATCAACCGGACACATCAACTCTCTGGCTGCATCAACCGGACATATCAACTCTCTGGCTGCATCAACCGGACATATCAACTCTCTGGCTGCATCAACCGGACACATCAACTCTCTGGCTGCATCAACCGGACATATCAACTCTCTGGCTGCATCAACCGGACATATCAACTCTCTGGCTGCATCAACCGGACATATCAACTCTCTGGCTGCATCAACAGGACATATCAACTCTCCGGCTGCATCAACCGGACATATCAACTCTCTGGCTGCATCAACCGGACATATCAACTCTCTGGCTGCATCAACCGGACATATCAACTCTCTGGCTGCATCAACAGGACATATCATCTCTCTGGCTGCATCAACCGGACATATCAACTCTCTGGCTGCATCAACAGGACATATCAACTCTCTGGCTGCATCAACCGGACACATCAACTCTCTGGCTGCATCAACCGGACATATCAACTCTCTGGCTGCATCAACCGGACATATCAACTCTCTGGCTGCATCAACCGGACATATCAACAGGACACATCAACTCTCTGGCTGCATCAACCGGACATATCAACTCTCTGGCTGCATCAACCGGACATATCAACTCTCTGGCTGCATCAACCGGACATATCAACTCTCTGGCTGCATCAACCGGACACATCAACTCTCTGGCTGCATCAACCGGACATATCAACTCTCTGGCTGCATCAACCGGACATATCAACTCTCTGGCTGCATCAACCGGACATATCAACTCTCTGGCTGCATCAACCAGACATATCAACTCTCTGGCTGCATCAACCGGACATATCAACTCTCTGGCTGAATCAACCGGACATATCAACTCTCTGGCTGCATCAACCGGACATATCAACTCTCTGGCTGCATCAACCGGACATATCAACTCTCTGGCTGCATCAACCGGACACATCATCTCTCTGGCTGCATCAACCGGACATATCAACTCTCTGGCTGCATCAACCGGACATATCAACTCTCTGGCTGCATCAACCAGACATATCAACTCTCTGGCTGCATCAACCGGACATATCAACTCTCTGGCTGCATCAACCGGACATATCAACTCTCTGGCTGCATCAACCGGACATATCAACTCTCTGGCTGCATCAACCGGACATATCAACTCTCTGGCTGCATCAACCGGACATATCAACTCTCTGGCTGCATCAACCGGACATATCAACTCTCTGGCTGCATCAACCGGACATATCAACTCTCTGGCTGCATCAACCGGACATATCAACTCTCTGGCTGCATCAACCGGACATATCAACTCTCTGGCTGCATCAACCGGACATATCAACTCTCTGGCTGCATCAACCGGACATATCAACTCTTTGGCTGCATCAACCGGACATATCAACTCTCTGGCTGCATCAACCGGACACATCAACTCTCTGGCTGCATCAACCGGACACATCAACTCTCTGGCTGCATCAACCGGACATATCGACTCTCTGGCTGCATCAACCGGACATATCAACTCTCTGGCTGCATCAACCGGACATATCAACTCTCTGGCTGCATCAACCGGACATATCAACTCTCTGGCTGCATCAACCGGACATATCAACTCTCTGGCTGCATCAACCAGACATATCAACTCTCTGGCTGCATCAACCGGACATATCAACCGGACATATCAACTCTCTGGCTGCATCAACCGGACATATCAACTCTCTGGCTGCATCAACCGGACACATCAACTCTCTGGCTGCATCAACCGGACATATCAACTCTCTGGCTGCATCAACCGGACATATCAACTCTCTGGCTGCATCAACCGGACATATCAACTCTCTGGCTGCATCAACCGGACATATCAACTCTCTGGCTGCATCAACCGGACATATCAACTCTCTGGCTGCATCAACCGGACATATCAACTCTCTGGCTGCATCAACCGGACATATCAACTCTCTGGCTGCATCAACAGGACATATCAACTCTCTGGCTGCATCAACCGGACATATCAACTCTCTGGCTGCATGTGTCATGTGTGTCCTAACCCTTGTTGACCCCTCCGGTTGAGTGAGGGGTATTAAACCACGGTGTCTCACCTGTCTGATGTGTCTGTTGACCCCTAGGTCTAATCTGGTCCTCTCCTAGTGAGGGTTATTAAACCACGGTGTCTCACCTGTCTGATGTGTCTGTTGACCCCTAGGTCTAATCTGGTCCTCTCCTAGTGAGGGGTATTAAACCACGGTGTCTCACCTGTCTGATGTGTCTGTTGACCCCTAGGTCTAATCTGGTCCTCTCCTAGTGAGGGTTATTAAACCACGGTGTCTCACCTGTCTGATGTGTCTGTTGACCCCTAGGTCTAATCTGGTCCTCTCCTAGTGAGGGGTATTAAACCACGGTGTGGGTGTCTCACCTGTCCGATGTGTCTGTGTGGCTGTGGCCGTGTCTGTTGACCTCTTCGGTCCTGTGATTGGCTCATTAGAACTCCCCTGTCGTCTGATTGGCTGTGAGGCCGAAGGTCCAGCATGCTCTGGGAGAACCTCGCCATCACATTGACCCCATTTCCATGACGATGACCCTCGTCAACCCGGGCCAACTCTGCTGTTACCCCATTGGCCACCGGCGAGGATTCTCTGGGGTCTGATTCGTTGCACTCGTAGTATAAGTCGTCAGACGACGTGTCATTGGCCGTCTGGTCACATAGTGCCGTGGTGCTGCCATTATCTTCATGAGTACTGCTGCCCCGCCTCCCCTCGAGCCCCTCCTCCTCCAACCCCTCCTCCTCCTCATCTAGCCACTCCTCTTCCAGCCCCTCCTCCTCCTCCTCATCTCTCTGTCCATGGCGGGACTTGGTATCCATCAGTGTTTCTGATTGGCTGATGGAGGCAGGCGGTGTCCCTGATTGGCTTTCGGTCCTGGGGACCAGGCTGACCTGTGGTCGGCCAGACTGGTGAGAATGGGCAGGGCTAATGAGGAGCTGCAGGGTGCGAGGTTTAGGGACTGGAGGGGCGGAGGGGTTTGTGTCAGGGTTCTGTGTATCAGGCGTATCAGGGTTCTGTGTATCAGGCGTGTCAGGGATCTGTGTATCAGGGTTCTGTGTATCAGGGCTCTGTGTATCAGGCGTGTCAGGGATCTGTGTATCAGGGTTCTGTGTATCAGGGATCTGTGTATCAGGGTTCTGTGTATCAGGGATCTGTGTATCAGGGATCTGTGTATCAGGGTTCTGTGTATCAGGCGTATCAGGGTTCTGTGTATCAGGGATCTGTGTATCAGGGTTCTGTGTATCAGGGCTCTGTGTATCAGGCGTATCAGGGTTCTGTGTATCAGGGTTCTGTGTATCAGGGATCTGTGTATCAGGGTTCTGTGTATCAGGCGTATCAGGGTTCTGTGTATCAGGCGTGTGTTTGTCGTGCTGTGTATTCCGTAGAGTAGCAGTCTCAGGTAGGGGTTTCTCAGGCATACTGAAGGGAGAGGTGAACCTGATGGCTTGGCTGGTCTCAAACTGTTGACTTCTCTGGAGGTGGACCTGTTAAGAGTCAGATACATTATCAGGTCTAACACACGTTACCTCATTAAAACAATAGTAGGGAGAGTCAGATACATGTGTTAGAGAAAGGGTTAGGGTGAGGAGAAAGGGTTAGGGTGAGGAGAAAGGGTTGGGGTGAGGAGAAAGGGTTAGGGTGAGGAGAAAGGGTTAGGGTGAGGAGAAAGGGTTAGGGTGAGGAGAAAGGGTTAGGGTGAGGAGAAAGGGTTAGGGTGAGGAGAAAGGGTTAGGGTGAGGAGAAAGGGTTAGGGTGAGGAGAAAGGGTTAGGGTGAGGAGAAAGGGTTAGGGTGAGGAGAAAGGGTTAGGGTGAGGAGAAAGGGTTGGGGTGAGGAGAAAGGGTTGGGGTGAGGAGAAAGGGCTTTAGGGTGAGGAGAAAGGGCTTTAGGGTGAGGAGAAAGGGCTTTAGGAGAAAGGGTTAGGGTGAGGAGAAAGGGTTAGGGTGAGGAGAAAGGGTTAGGGTGAGGAGAAAGGGTTAGGGTGAGGAGAAAGGGTTAGGGTGAGGAGAAAGGGTTAGGGTGAGGAGAAAGGGTTAGGGTGAGGAGAAAGGGTTGGGGTGAGGAGAAAGGGCTTTAGGTTGAGGAGAAAGGGTTAGGGTGAGGAGAAAGGGTTAGGGTGAGGAGAAAGGGTTAGGGTGAGGAGAAAGGGTTAGGGTGAGGAGAAAGGGTTAGGGTGAGGAGAAAGGGTTAGGGTGAGGAGAAAGGGTTAGGGTGAGGAGAAAGGGTTAGGGTGAGGAGAAAGGGTTAGGGTGAGGAGAAAGGGTTAGGGTGAGGAGAAAGGGTTAGGGTTAGGAGAAAGGGTTGGGGTGAGGAGAAAGGGCTTTAGGTTGAGGAGAAAGGGTTAGGGTGAGGAGAAAGGGCTTTAGGGTTAGGAGAAAGGGTTAGGGTGAGGAGAAAGGGTTAGGGTGAGGAGAAAGGGTTAGGGTGAGGAGAAAGGGGAACAGTAGAGAGGAACAAACCTGTTGGGGGCGGGAAGCGTCTCTCACATTGATGAAGCCAATCACGTCGCGGGGAGGGTCCGGCTCCGGCCAGGTGGGCAGGTATGGGATCAGGTACACCTTCTCCAGATTGGCTAGTCCTGGGTGGAGGGGCGGGGCCTCCACTGGCTCTCTGGCAGGCTTTAGAACCCGTCCCAGTGGATTTTGGGTAGTGGAGTTCTTGTTGCTAGAGTCGTTAGCGGAGCTAGCTGGGCTAGCATTGTTAGCTTTAGCCTGTGACGTAACTAGGGCGTATTTCGGGTTGATTAGTTTCCTAGCAACGGCTGCGGAGACAGGGGCGGGGGTGGCGATGGGGGTGAAGTCAGGGATAGGCTCCTCCTCCAGCGGAACCTTGGCGAGGGACACGCCCCTAGAGGTCATGTAGAGGTCACGGAACTGTTTGTCGAACGTCTCCACTGCCTGACCGCTCAGAACCGTGATCAGGTTCCGGTCCAGACGAGACGCCGACCACGTGAAGCTGAGGAGAGAGAACATACAGGGTCAGAGGTCAGGGTACCTGTATGATCCAGTCACAGCTCTGTCTCCGTCTACCAGCATGTATCTCTGACTGAGAGGGTCAGAGGTCAGGGTACCTGTATGATCCAGTCACAGCTCTGTCTATCAGCATGTATCTCTGACTGAGAGGGTCAGAGGTCAGGGTACCTGTATGATCCAGTCACAGCTCTGTCTATCAGCATGTATCTCTGACTGAGAGGGTCAGAGGTCAGGGTACCTGTATGATCCAGTCACAGCTCTGTCTCCGTCTACCAGCATGTATCTCTGACTGAGAGGGTCAGAGGTCAGGGTACCTGTATGATCCAGTCACAGCTCTGTCTATCAGCATGTATCTCTGACTGAGAGGGTCAGAGGTCAGGGTACCTGTATGATCCAGTCACAGCTCTGTCTATCAGCATGTATCTCTGACTGAGAGGGTCAGAGGTCAGGGTACCTGTATGATCCAGTCACAGCTCTGTCTATCAGCATGTATCTCTGACTGAGAGGGTCAGAGGTCAGGGTACCTGTATGATCCAGTCACAGCTCTGTCTATCAGCATGTATCTCTGACTGAGAGGGTCAGAGGTCAGGGTACCTGTATGATCCAGTCACAGCTCTGTCTCCGTCTACCAGCATGTATCTCTGACTGAGAGGGTCAGAGGTCAGGGTACCTGTATGATCCAATCACAGCTCTGTCTCCGTCTACCAGCATGTATCTCTGACTGAGAGGGTCAGAGGTCAGGGTACCTGTATGATCCAGTCACAGCTCTGTCTCCGTCTATCAGCATGTATCTCTGACTGAGAGAACCTCGGACCTTCTGAGCCGAGCGAGTGTAGAACTCTACTCCTTCACTACATCGCACACGCAGGTTCTAGAGGACAGAGAACACACACACACACACACACACACACACACACACACACACACACACACACACACACACACACACACACACACACACACACACACACATTAATACAGATTAGTATAACCTATTTTCAGAACACAGTTATCAACCACCCTGCAGTGGTTTAAGTCCATTTAAAACCAGATAATTACAAATTATTACATGAAATTAATAATAATATTGTGATGTCATTATGGGGTATTGTGATGTCATTATGGGGTATTGTGATGTCATTATGGGGTATTGTGATGTCATTCTGGGGTATTGTGATGTCATTCTGGGGTATTGTGTGTAGAATAAGGCTGTAAAGTAAAACGTGTTAAAAGTCAAGGGGTCTGAATACTTTCCCAATGCACTGTCTTTAGAGTGGAGTCTATGCCGTTGATTTAATTGTGTGCGTGCGTGCGTGTGTGTATGTTCACGTGCGTGCGTGTAATTGACTGCAGCAGCAGTATGGAATGTACTGAATGTTGTTCTGGAAACTTCTGAAACAAAAACACTTAACAACTTCAAGAGTTAAGCTGCAGAACTAGTTCCTCTGTTCTCCACAGAATACATATAGACAGAGAGAGATAACAGACAGACTGTCAGGACTAGTTCCTCTGTTCTCCACAGAATACATATAGACAGAGAGAGATAACAGACAGACTGTCAGGACTAGTTCCTCTGTTCTCCACAGAATACATATAGACAGAGAGAGATAACAGACAGACTGTCAGGACTAGTTCCTCTGTTCTCCACAGAATACATATAGACAGAGAGAGAGATAACAGACAGACTGTCAGGACTAGTTCCTCTGTTCTCCACAGAATACATATAGACAGAGAGAGAGATAACAGACAGACTGTCAGGACTAGTTCCTCTGTTCTCCACAGAATACATATAGACAGAGAGAGAGATAACAGACAGACTGTCAGAACTAGTTCCTCTGTTCTCCACAGAATACATATAGACAGAGAGAGAGATAACAGACAGATAAACTGCAGGACTAGTTCCTCTGTTCTCCACAGAATACATATAGACAGAGAGAGATAACAGACAGACTGTCAGGACTAGTTCCTCTGTTCTCCACAGAATACATATAGACAGAGAGAGATAACAGACAGACTGTCAGGACTAGTTCCTGTGTTCTCCACAGAATACATATAGACAGAGAGAGATAACAGACAGACTGTCAGGACTAGTTCCTGTGTTCTCCACAGAATACATATAGACAGAGAGAGAGATAACAGACAGACTGTCAGGACTAGTTCCTCTGTTCTCCACAGAATACATATAGACAGAGAGAGATAACAGACAGACTGTCAGGACTAGTTCCTCTGTTCTCCACAGAATACATATAGACAGAGAGAGATAACAGACAGACTGTCAGGACTAGTTCCTCTGTTCTCCACAGAATACATATAGACAGAGAGAGATAACAGACAGACTGTCAGGACTAGTTTCTCTGTTCTCCACAGAATACATATAGACAGAGAGAGAGATAACAGACAGACTGTCAGGACTAGTTCCTCTGTTCTCCACAGAATACATATAGACAGAGAGAGAGATAACAGACAGACTGTCAGGACTAGTTCCTCTGTTCTCCACAGAATACATATAGACAGAGAGACATAACAGACAGACTGTCAGGACTAGTTCCTCTGTTCTCCACAGAATACATATAGACAGAGAGAGATAACAGACAGACTGTCAGGACTAGTTCCTCTGTTCTCCACAGAATACATATAGACAGAGAGAGATAACAGACAGACTGTCAGGACTAGTTTCTCTGTTCTCCACAGAATACATATAGACAGAGAGAGAGATAACAGACAGACTGTCAGGACTAGTTCCTCTGTTCTCCACAGAATACATATAGACAGAGAGAGAGATAACAGACAGACTGTCAGGACTAGTTCCTCTGTTCTCCACAGAATACATATAGACAGAGAGAGATAACAGACAGACTGTCAGGACTAGTTCCTCTGTTCTCCACAGAATACATATAGACAGAGAGAGATAACAGACAGACTGTCAGGACTAGTTCCTCTGTTCTCCACAGAATACATATAGACAGAGAGAGAGATAACAGACAGACTGTCAGGACTAGTTCCTCTGTTCTCCACAGAATACATATAGACAGAGAGAGAGATAACAGACAGACTGTCAGGACTAGTTCCTCTGTTCTCCACAGAATACATATAGACAGAGAGAGAGATAACAGACAGACTGTCAGAACTAGTTCCTCTGTTCTCCACAGAATACATATAGACAGAGAGAGAGATAACAGACAGATAAACTGCAGGACTAGTTCCTCTGTTCTCCACAGAATACATATAGACAGAGAGAGATAACAGACAGACTGTCAGGACTAGTTCCTCTGTTCTCCACAGAATACATATAGACAGAGAGAGATAACAGACAGACTGTCAGGACTAGTTCCTGTGTTCTCCACAGAATACATATAGACAGAGAGAGATAACAGACAGACTGTCAGGACTAGTTCCTGTGTTCTCCACAGAATACATATAGACAGAGAGAGAGATAACAGACAGACTGTCAGGACTAGTTCCTCTGTTCTCCACAGAATACATATAGACAGAGAGAGATAACAGACAGACTGTCAGGACTAGTTCCTCTGTTCTCCACAGAATACATATAGACAGAGAGAGATAACAGACAGACTGTCAGGACTAGTTCCTCTGTTCTCCACAGAATACATATAGACAGAGAGAGATAACAGACAGACTGTCAGGACTAGTTTCTCTGTTCTCCACAGAATACATATAGACAGAGAGAGAGATAACAGACAGACTGTCAGGACTAGTTCCTCTGTTCTCCACAGAATACATATAGACAGAGAGAGAGATAACAGACAGACTGTCAGGACTAGTTCCTCTGTTCTCCACAGAATACATATAGACAGAGAGACATAACAGACAGACTGTCAGGACTAGTTCCTCTGTTCTCCACAGAATACATATAGACAGAGAGAGATAACAGACAGACTGTCAGGACTAGTTCCTCTGTTCTCCACAGAATACATATAGACAGAGAGAGATAACAGACAGACTGTCAGGACTAGTTTCTCTGTTCTCCACAGAATACATATAGACAGAGAGAGAGATAACAGACAGACTGTCAGGACTAGTTCCTCTGTTCTCCACAGAATACATATAGACAGAGAGAGAGATAACAGACAGACTGTCAGGACTAGTTCCTCTGTTCTCCACAGAATACATATAGACAGAGAGAGATAACAGACAGACTGTCAGGACTAGTTCCTCTGTTCTCCACAGAATACATATAGACAGAGAGAGATAACAGACAGACTGTCAGGACTAGTTCCTCTGTTCTCCACAGAATACATATAGACAGAGAGAGAGATAACAGACAGATAAACTGCAGGACTAGTTCCTCTGTTCTCCACAGAATACATATAGACAGAGAGAGAGATAACAGACAGACTGTCAGGACTAGTTCCTCTGTTCTCCACAGAATACATATAGACAGAGAGAGAGATAACAGACAGACTGTCAGGACTAGTTCCTCTGTTCTCCACAGAATACATATAGACAGAGAGAGAGATAACAGACAGACTGTCAGGACTAGTTCCTCTGTTCTCCACAGAATACATATAGACAGAGAGAGATAACAGACAGATAAACTGCAGGACTAGTTCCTCTGTTCTCCACAGAATACATATAGACAGAGAGAGATAACAGACAGACTGTCAGGACTAGTTCCTCTGTTCTCCACAGAATACATATAGACAGAGAGACATAACAGACAGACTGTCAGGACTAGTTCCTCTGTTCTCCACAGAATACATATAGACAGAGAGAGAGATAACAGACAGACTGTCAGGACTAGTTCCTCTGTTCTCCACAGAATACATATAGACAGAGAGAGATAACAGGCAGACTGTCAGGACTAGTTCCTCTGTTCTCCACAGAATACATATAGACAGAGAGAGATAACAGACAGACTGTCAGGACTAGTTCCTCTGTTCTCCACAGAATACATATAGACAGAGAGAGAGATAACAGACAGACTGTCAGGACTAGTTCCTCTGTTCTCCACAGAATACATATAGACAGAGAGAGATAACAGACAGACTGTCAGGACTAGTTCCTCTGTTCTCCACAGAATACATATAGACAGAGAGAGATAACAGACAGACTGTCAGGACTAGTTCCTCTGTTCTCCACAGAATACATATAGACAGAGAGAGATAACAGACAGACTGTCAGGACTAGTTCCTCTGTTCTCCACAGAATACATATAGACAGAGAGAGATAACAGACAGACTGTCAGGACTAGTTCCTCTGTTCTCCACAGAATACATATAGACAGAGAGAGATAACAGACAGACTGTCAGGACTAGTTCCTCTGTTCTCCACAGAATACATATAGACAGAGAGAGATAACAGACAGACTGTCAGGACTAGTTCCTCTGTTCTCCACAGAATACATATAGACAGAGAGAGATAACAGACAGATAAACTGCAGAACTAGTTCCTCTGTTCACCACAGAATACATATAGACAGAGAGAGATAACAGACAGACTGTCAGGACTAGTTCCTCTGTTCTCCACAGAATACATATAGACAGAGAGAGAGATAACAGACAGACTGTCAGGACTAGTTCCTCTGTTCTCCACAGAATACATATAGACAGAGAGAGAGATAACAGACAGACTGTCAGGACTAGTTCCTCTGTTCTCCACAGAATACATATAGACAGAGAGAGAGATAACAGACAGACTGTCAGGACTAGTTCCTCTGTTCTCCACAGAATACATATAGACAGAGAGAGATAACAGACAGACTGTCAGGACTAGTTCCTCTGTTCTCCACAGAATACATATAGACAGAGAGAGATAACAGACAGACTGTCAGGACTAGTTCCTCTGTTCTCCACAGAATACATATAGACAGAGAGAGATAACAGACAGACTGTCAGGACTAGTTCCTCTGTTCTCCACAGAATACATATAGACAGAGAGAGATAACAGACAGACTGTCAGGACTAGTTCCTCTGTTCTCCACAGAATACATATAGACAGAGAGAGATAACAGACAGACTGTCAGGACTAGTTCCTCTGTTCTCCACAGAATACATATAGACAGAGAGAGATAACAGACAGACTGTCAGGACTAGTTCCTCTGTTCTCCACAGAATACATATAGACAGAGAGACATAACAGACAGACTGTCAGGACTAGTTCCTCTGTTCTCCACAGAATACATATAGACAGAGAGAGATAACAGACAGACTGTCAGGACTAGTTCCTCTGTTCTCCACAGAATACATATAGACAGAGAGAGAGATAACAGACAGACTGTCAGGACTAGTTCCTCTGTTCTCCACAGAATACATATAGACAGAGAGAGAGATAACAGACAGATAAACTGCAGGACTAGTTCCTCTGTTCTCCACAGAATACATATAGACAGAGAGAGATAACAGACAGACTGTCAGGACTAGTTCCTCTGTTCTCCACAGAATACATATAGACAGAGAGAGAGATAACAGACAGACTGTCAGGACTAGTTCCTCTGTTCTCCACAGAATACATATAGACAGAGAGAGAGATAACAGACAGACTGTCAGGACTAGTTCCTCTGTTCTCCACAGAATACATATAGACAGAGAGAGAGATAACAGAGAGATAAACTGCAGAACTAGTTCCTCTGTTCACCACAGAATACATATAGACAGAGAGAGATAACAGACAGACTGTCAGGACTAGTTCCTCTGTTCTCCACAGAATACATATAGACAGAGAGAGAGATAACAGACAGACTGTCAGGACTAGTTCCTCTGTTCTCCACAGAATACATATAGACAGAGAGAGAGATAACAGACAGACTGTCAGGACTAGTTCCTCTGTTCTCCACAGAATACATATAGACAGAGAGAGATAACAGACAGATAAACTGCAGAACTAGTTCCTCTGTTCTCCACAGAATACATATAGACAGAGAGAGATAACAGACAGACTGTCAGGACTAGTTCCTCTGTTCTCCACAGAATACATATAGACAGAGAGAGATAACAGACAGACTGTCAGGACTAGTTCCTCTGTTCTCCACAGAATACATATAGACAGAGAGAGATAACAGACAGACTGTCAGGACTAGTTCCTCTGTTCTCCACAGAATACATATAGACAGAGAGATAACAGACAGACTGTCAGGACTAGTTCCTCTGTTCTCCACAGAATACATATAGACAGAGAGAGATAACAGACAGACTGTCAGGACTAGTTCCTCTGTTCTCCACAGAATACATATAGACAGAGAGAGATAACAGACAGACTGTCAGGACTAGTTCCTCTGTTCTCCACAGAATACATATAGACAGAGAGAGATAACAGACAGACTGTCAGGACTAGTTCCTCTGTTCTCCACAGAATACATATAGACAGAGAGAGATAACAGACAGACTGTCAGGACTAGTTCCTCTGTTCTCCACAGAATACATATAGACAGAGAGAGATAACAGACAGATAAACTGCAGAACTAGTTCCTCTGTTCACCACAGAATACATATAGACAGAGAGAGATAACAGACAGACTGTCAGGACTAGTTCCTCTGTTCTCCACAGAATACATATAGACAGAGAGAGATAACAGACAGACTGTCAGGACTAGTTCCTCTGTTCTCCACAGAATACATATAGACAGAGAGAGAGATAACAGACAGACTGTCAGGACTAGTTCCTCTGTTCTCCACAGAATACATATAGACAGAGAGAGAGATAACAGACAGACTGTCAGGACTAGTTCCTCTGTTCTCCACAGAATACATATAGACAGAGAGAGATAACAGACAGATAAACTGCAGGACTAGTTCCTCTGTTCTCCACAGAATACATATAGACAGAGAGAGATAACAGACAGATAAACTGCAGAACTAGTTCCTCTGTTCTCCACAGAATACATATAGACAGAGAGAGATAACAGACAGACTGTCAGGACTAGTTCCTCTGTTCTCCACAGAATACATATAGACAGAGAGATAACAGACAGACTGTCAGGACTAGTTCCTCTGTTCTCCACAGAATACATATAGACAGAGAGAGAGATAACAGACAGACTGTCAGGACTAGTTCCTCTGTTCTCCACAGAATACATATAGACAGAGAGAGATAACAGACAGATAAACTGCAGGACTAGTTCCTCTGTTCTCCACAGAATACATATAGACAGAGAGAGATAACAGACAGACTGTCAGGACTAGTTCCTCTGTTCTCCACAGAATACATATAGACAGAGAGAGATAACAGACAGACTGTCAGGACTAGTTCCTCTGTTCTCCACAGAATACATATAGACAGAGAGAGAGATACAGACAGACTGTCAGGACTAGTTCCTCTGTTCTCCACAGAATACATATAGACAGAGAGAGATAACAGACAGACTGTCAGGACTAGTTCCTCTGTTCTCCACAGAATACATATAGACAGAGAGAGATAACAGACAGACTGTCAGGACTAGTTCCTCTGTTCTCCACAGAATACATATAGACAGAGAGAGAGATAACAGACAGACTGTCAGGACTAGTTCCTCTGTTCTCCACAGAATACATATAGACAGAGAGAGAGATAACAGACAGACTGTCAGGACTAGTTCCTCTGTTCTCCACAGAATACATATAGACAGAGAGAGATAACAGACAGACTGTCAGGACTAGTTCCTCTGTTCTCCACAGAATACATATAGACAGAGAGAGATAACAGACAGATAAACTGCAGAACTAGTTCCTCTGTTCTCCACAGAATACATATAGACAGAGAGAGATAACAGACAGACTGTCAGGACTAGTTCCTCTGTTCTCCACAGAATACATATAGACAGAGAGAGATAACAGGCAGACTGTCAGGACTAGTTCCTCTGTTCTCCACAGAATACATATAGACAGAGAGAGATAACAGACAGACTGTCAGGACTAGTTCCTCTGTTCTCCACAGAATACATATAGACAGAGAGAGATAACAGACAGACTGTCAGGACTAGTTCCTCTGTTCTCCACAGAATACATATAGACAGAGAGAGATAACAGACAGACTGTCAGGACTAGTTCCTCTGTTCTCCACAGAATACATATAGACAGAGAGAGAGATAACAGACAGACTGTCAGGACTAGTTCCTCTGTTCTCCACAGAATACATATAGACAGAGAGAGAGATAACAGACAGACTGTCAGGACTAGTTCCTCTGTTCTCCACAGAATACATATAGACAGAGAGAGATAACAGACAGATAAACTGCAGAACTAGTTCCTCTGTTCTCCACAGAATACATATAGACAGAGAGAGATAACAGACAGACTGTCAGGACTAGTTCCTCTGTTCTCCACAGAATACATATAGACAGAGAGATAACAGACAGACTGTCAGGACTAGTTCCTCTGTTCTCCACAGAATACATATAGACAGAGAGAGAGATAACAGACAGACTGTCAGGACTAGTTCCTCTGTTCTCCACAGAATACATATAGACAGAGAGAGAGATAACAGACAGACTGTCAGGACTAGTTCCTCTGTTCTCCACAGAATACATATAGACAGAGAGAGATAACAGACAGACTGTCAGGACTAGTTCCTCTGTTCTCCACAGAATACATATAGACAGAGAGAGATAACAGACAGATAAACTGCAGAACTAGTTCCTCTGTTCTCCACAGAATACATATAGACAGAGAGAGATAACAGACAGACTGTCAGGACTAGTTCCTCTGTTCTCCACAGAATACATATAGACAGAGAGAGATAACAGACAGACTGTCAGGACTAGTTCCTCTGGTCTCCACAGAATACATATAGACAGAGAGAGATAACAGACAGACTGTCAGGACTAGTTCCTCTGTTCTCCACAGAATACATATAGACAGAGAGAGATAACAGGCAGACTGTCAGGACTAGTTCCTCTGTTCTCCACAGAATACATATAGACAGAGAGAGATAACAGACAGACTGTCAGGACTAGTTCCTCTGTTCTCCACAGAATACATATAGACAGAGAGAGAGATAACAGACAGACTGTCAGGACTAGTTCCTCTGTTCTCCACAGAATACATATAGACAGAGAGACATAACAGACAGACTGTCAGGACTAGTTCCTCTGTTCTCCACAGAATACATATAGACAGAGAGACATAACAGACAGACTGTCAGGACTAGTTCCTCTGTTCTCCACAGAATACATATAGACAGAGAGAGAGATAACAGACAGATAAACTGCAGGACTAGTTCCTCTGTTCTCCACAGAATACATATAGACAGAGAGAGAGATAACAGACAGACTGTCAGGACTAGTTCCTCTGTTCTCCACAGAATACATATAGACAGAGAGAGATAACAGACAGATAAACTGCAGGACTAGTTCCTCTGTTCTCCACAGAATACATATAGACAGAGAGAGAGATAACAGACAGACTGTCAGGACTAGTTCCTCTGTTCTCCACAGAATACATATAGACAGAGAGAGATAACAGGCAGACTGTCAGGACTAGTTCCTCTGTTCTCCACAGAATACATATAGACAGAGAGAGATAACAGACAGACTGTCAGGACTAGTTCCTCTGTTCTCCACAGAATACATATAGACAGAGAGAGATAACAGACAGACTGTCAGGACTAGTTCCTCTGTTCTCCACAGAATACATATAGACAGAGAGAGATAACAGACAGACTGTCAGGACTAGTTCCTCTGTTCTCCACAGAATACATATAGACAGAGAGAGAGATAACAGACAGATAAACTGCAGGACTAGTTCCCCTGTTCTCCACAGAATACATATAGACAGAGAGAGATAACAGACAGACTGTCAGGACTAGTTCCTCTGTTCTCCACAGAATACATATAGACAGAGAGAGATAACAGACAGACTGTCAGGACTAGTTCCTCTGTTCTCCACAGAATACATATAGACAGAGAGAGATAACAGACAGACTGTCAGGACTAGTTCCTCTGTTCTCCACAGAATACATATAGACAGAGAGAGATAACAGACAGACTGTCAGGACTAGTTCCTCTGTTCTCCACAGAATACATATAGACAGAGAGAGATAACAGACAGATAAACTGCAGAACTAGTTCCTCTGTTCACCACAGAATACATATAGACAGAGAGAGATAACAGACAGACTGTCAGGACTAGTTCCTCTGTTCTCCACAGAATACATATAGACAGAGAGAGATAACAGACAGACTGTCAGGACTAGTTCCTCTGTTCTCCACAGAATACATATAGACAGAGAGAGAGATAACAGACAGACTGTCAGGACTAGTTCCTCTGTTCTCCACAGAATACATATAGACAGAGAGAGAGATAACAGACAGACTGTCAGGACTAGTTCCTCTGTTCTCCACAGAATACATATAGACAGAGAGAGATAACAGACAGATAAACTGCAGGACTAGTTCCTCTGTTCTCCACAGAATACATATAGACAGAGAGAGATAACAGACAGATAAACTGCAGAACTAGTTCCTCTGTTCTCCACAGAATACATATAGACAGAGAGAGATAACAGACAGACTGTCAGGACTAGTTCCTCTGTTCTCCACAGAATACATATAGACAGAGAGATAACAGACAGACTGTCAGGACTAGTTCCTCTGTTCTCCACAGAATACATATAGACAGAGAGAGAGATAACAGACAGACTGTCAGGACTAGTTCCTCTGTTCTCCACAGAATACATATAGACAGAGAGAGATAACAGACAGATAAACTGCAGGACTAGTTCCTCTGTTCTCCACAGAATACATATAGACAGAGAGAGATAACAGACAGACTGTCAGGACTAGTTCCTCTGTTCTCCACAGAATACATATAGACAGAGAGAGATAACAGACAGACTGTCAGGACTAGTTCCTCTGTTCTCCACAGAATACATATAGACAGAGAGAGAGATAAGACAGACTGTCAGGACTAGTTCCTCTGTTCTCCACAGAATACATATAGACAGAGAGAGATAACAGACAGACTGTCAGGACTAGTTCCTCTGTTCTCCACAGAATACATATAGACAGAGAGAGATAACAGACAGACTGTCAGGACTAGTTCCTCTGTTCTCCACAGAATACATATAGACAGAGAGAGAGATAACAGACAGACTGTCAGGACTAGTTCCTCTGTTCTCCACAGAATACATATAGACAGAGAGAGAGATAACAGACAGACTGTCAGGACTAGTTCCTCTGTTCTCCACAGAATACATATAGACAGAGAGAGATAACAGACAGACTGTCAGGACTAGTTCCTCTGTTCTCCACAGAATACATATAGACAGAGAGAGATAACAGACAGATAAACTGCAGAACTAGTTCCTCTGTTCTCCACAGAATACATATAGACAGAGAGAGATAACAGACAGACTGTCAGGACTAGTTCCTCTGTTCTCCACAGAATACATATAGACAGAGAGAGATAACAGGCAGACTGTCAGGACTAGTTCCTCTGTTCTCCACAGAATACATATAGACAGAGAGAGATAACAGACAGACTGTCAGGACTAGTTCCTCTGTTCTCCACAGAATACATATAGACAGAGAGAGATAACAGACAGACTGTCAGGACTAGTTCCTCTGTTCTCCACAGAATACATATAGACAGAGAGAGATAACAGACAGACTGTCAGGACTAGTTCCTCTGTTCTCCACAGAATACATATAGACAGAGAGAGAGATAACAGACAGACTGTCAGGACTAGTTCCTCTGTTCTCCACAGAATACATATAGACAGAGAGAGAGATAACAGACAGACTGTCAGGACTAGTTCCTCTGTTCTCCACAGAATACATATAGACAGAGAGAGATAACAGACAGATAAACTGCAGAACTAGTTCCTCTGTTCTCCACAGAATACATATAGACAGAGAGAGATAACAGACAGACTGTCAGGACTAGTTCCTCTGTTCTCCACAGAATACATATAGACAGAGAGATAACAGACAGACTGTCAGGACTAGTTCCTCTGTTCTCCACAGAATACATATAGACAGAGAGAGAGATAACAGACAGACTGTCAGGACTAGTTCCTCTGTTCTCCACAGAATACATATAGACAGAGAGAGAGATAACAGACAGACTGTCAGGACTAGTTCCTCTGTTCTCCACAGAATACATATAGACAGAGAGAGATAACAGACAGACTGTCAGGACTAGTTCCTCTGTTCTCCACAGAATACATATAGACAGAGAGAGATAACAGACAGATAAACTGCAGAACTAGTTCCTCTGTTCTCCACAGAATACATATAGACAGAGAGAGATAACAGACAGACTGTCAGGACTAGTTCCTCTGTTCTCCACAGAATACATATAGACAGAGAGAGATAACAGACAGACTGTCAGGACTAGTTCCTCTGGTCTCCACAGAATACATATAGACAGAGAGAGATAACAGACAGACTGTCAGGACTAGTTCCTCTGTTCTCCACAGAATACATATAGACAGAGAGAGATAACAGGCAGACTGTCAGGACTAGTTCCTCTGTTCTCCACAGAATACATATAGACAGAGAGAGATAACAGACAGACTGTCAGGACTAGTTCCTCTGTTCTCCACAGAATACATATAGACAGAGAGAGAGATAACAGACAGACTGTCAGGACTAGTTCCTCTGTTCTCCACAGAATACATATAGACAGAGAGACATAACAGACAGACTGTCAGGACTAGTTCCTCTGTTCTCCACAGAATACATATAGACAGAGAGACATAACAGACAGACTGTCAGGACTAGTTCCTCTGTTCTCCACAGAATACATATAGACAGAGAGAGAGATAACAGACAGATAAACTGCAGGACTAGTTCCTCTGTTCTCCACAGAATACATATAGACAGAGAGAGAGATAACAGACAGACTGTCAGGACTAGTTCCTCTGTTCTCCACAGAATACATATAGACAGAGAGAGATAACAGACAGATAAACTGCAGGACTAGTTCCTCTGTTCTCCACAGAATACATATAGACAGAGAGAGAGATAACAGACAGACTGTCAGGACTAGTTCCTCTGTTCTCCACAGAATACATATAGACAGAGAGAGATAACAGGCAGACTGTCAGGACTAGTTCCTCTGTTCTCCACAGAATACATATAGACAGAGAGAGATAACAGACAGACTGTCAGGACTAGTTCCTCTGTTCTCCACAGAATACATATAGACAGAGAGAGATAACAGACAGACTGTCAGGACTAGTTCCTCTGTTCTCCACAGAATACATATAGACAGAGAGAGATAACAGACAGACTGTCAGGACTAGTTCCTCTGTTCTCCACAGAATACATATAGACAGAGAGAGAGATAACAGACAGATAAACTGCAGGACTAGTTCCCCTGTTCTCCACAGAATACATATAGACAGAGAGAGATAACAGACAGACTGTCAGGACTAGTTCCTCTGTTCTCCACAGAATACATATAGACAGAGAGAGAGATAACAGACAGACTGTCAGGACTAGTTCCTCTGTTCTCCACAGAATACATATAGACAGAGAGAGATAACAGACAGACTGTCAGGACTAGTTCCTCTGTTCTCCACAGAATACATATAGACAGAGAGAGAGATAACAGACAGATAAACTGCAGGACTAGTTCCTCTGTTCTCCACAGAATACATATAGACAGAGAGAGAGATAACAGACAGACTGTCAGGACTAGTTCCTCTGTTCTCCACAGAATACATATAGACAGAGAGAGAGATAACAGACAGACTGCAGGACTAGTTCCTCTGTTCTCCACAGAATACATATAGACAGAGAGAGAGATAACAGACAGACTGTCAGGACTAGTTCCTCTGTTCTCCACAGAATACATATAGACAGAGAGAGATAACAGACAGACTGTCAGGACTAGTTCCTCTGTTCTCCACAGAATACATATAGACAGAGAGAGAGATAACAGACTGTCACGCCCTGGCCTTAGTATTCTTTGTTTTCTTTATTATTTTAGTTAGGTCAGGGTGTGACATGGGGAATGTTTATGTTTTGTTGGTTTTGGGTGTTGTTTATGGTAAAGGGGTTGTGTATAGTATATGGGTTTGTGTGGAGTACATGTTTCTAGTGTTGTCTATGTGTGTTTAGTTGTCTAGGAGAGTCTATGGTTACCTGAATGAGTTCCCAATTAGAGACAGCTGATTTCGGTTGTCTCTGATTGGGAGCCTTATTTAGGGTAGCCATAGGCTCTCATTGGTTGTGGGTAATTGTCTATGTAGAACGTTTGTAGCCTGTATGTATGTGCACAACGTTTGTAGCTTCACGGTCGTTTTGTTGTTTTGTTGTTTGTATAGAGTTTTGTGTCGTGTTCATCTTCGTTCGTGTTAAAATAAAAGAAGATGGCTTATTTTCCAAAAGCTGCATTTTGGTCCGTCAATCCGCCACACGATCGTGACACAGACAGATAAACTGCAGGACTAGTTCCTCTGTTCTCCACAGAATACATATAGACAGAGAGAGAGATAACAGACAGACTGTCAGGACTAGTTCCTCTGTTCTCCACAGAATACATATAGACAGAGAGAGAGATAACAGACAGACTGTCAGGACTAGTTCCTCTGTTCTCCACAGAATACATATAGACAGAGAGAGAGATAACAGACAGACTGTCAGGACTAGTTCCTCTGTTCTCCACAGAATACATATAGACAGAGAGAGATAACAGACAGACTGTCAGGACTAGTTCCTCTGTTCTCCACAGAATACATATAGACAGAGAGAGAGATAACAGACAGATAAACTGCAGGACTAGTTCCTCTGTTCTCCACAGAATACATATAGACAGAGAGAGATAACAGACAGACTGTCAGGACTAGTTCCTCTGTTCTCCACAGAATACATATAGACAGAGAGAGATAACAGACAGACTGTCAGGACTAGTTCCTCTGTTCTCCACAGAATACATATAGACAGAGAGAGATAACAGACAGACTGTCAGGACTAGTTCCTCTGTTCTCCACAGAATACATATAGACAGAGAGAGATAACAGACAGACTGTCAGGACTAGTTCCTCTGTTCTCCACAGAATACATATAGACAGAGAGAGATAACAGACAGACTGTCAGGACTAGTTCCTCTGTTCTCCACAGAATACATATAGACAGAGAGAGAGATAACAGACAGACTGTCAGGACTAGTTCCTCTGTTCTCCACAGAATACATATAGACAGAGAGAGAGATAACAGACAGACTGTCAGGACTAGTTCCTCTGTTCTCCACAGAATACATATAGACAGAGAGAGATAACAGACAGACTGTCAGGACTAGTTCCTCTGTTCTCCACAGAATACATATAGACAGAGAGAGATAACAGACAGATAAACTGCAGGACTAGTTCCTCTGTTCTCCACAGAATACATATAGACAGAGAGAGAGATAACAGACAGACTGTCAGGACTAGTTCCTCTGTTCTCCACAGAATACATATAGACAGAGAGAGATAACAGACAGACTGTCAGGACTAGTTCCTCTGTTCTCCACAGAATACATATAGACAGAGAGAGATAACAGGCAGACTGTCAGGACTAGTTCCTCTGTTCTCCACAGAATACATATAGACAGAGAGAGAGATAACAGACAGACTGTCAGGACTAGTTCCTCTGTTCTCCACAGAATACATATAGACAGAGAGAGAGATAACAGACAGACTGTCAGGACTAGTTCCTCTGTTCTCCACAGAATACATATAGACAGAGAGAGAGATAACAGACAGACTGTCAGGACTAGTTCCTCTGTTCTCCACAGAATACATATAGACAGAGAGAGAGATAACAGACAGACTGTCAGGACTAGTTCCTCTGTTCTCCACAGAATACATATAGACAGAGAGAGATAACAGACAGATAAACTGCAGGACTAGTTCCTCTGTTCTCCACAGAATACATATAGACAGAGAGAGAGATAACAGACAGACTGTCAGGACTAGTTCCTCTGTTCTCCACAGAATACATATAGACAGAGAGAGATAACAGGCAGACTGTCAGGACTAGTTCCTCTGTTCTCCACAGAATACATATAGACAGAGAGAGATAACAGACAGACTGTCAGGACTAGTTCCTCTGTTCTCCACAGAATACATATAGACAGAGAGAGATAACAGACAGACTGTCAGGACTAGTTCCTCTGTTCTCCACAGAATACATATAGACAGAGAGAGATAACAGACAGACTGTCAGGACTAGTTCCTCTGTTCTCCACAGAATACATATAGACAGAGAGAGAGATAACAGACAGATAAACTGCAGGACTAGTTCCCCTGTTCTCCACAGAATACATATAGACAGAGAGAGATAACAGACAGACTGTCAGGACTAGTTCCTCTGTTCTCCACAGAATACATATAGACAGAGAGAGAGATAACAGACAGACTGCAGGACTAGTTCCTCTGTTCTCCACAGAATACATATAGACAGAGAGAGATAACAGACAGACTGTCAGGACTAGTTCCTCTGTTCTCCACAGAATACATATAGACAGAGAGAGAGATAACAGACAGACTGTCAGGACTAGTTCCTCTGTTCTCCACAGAATACATATAGACAGAGAGAGAGATAACAGACAGACTGCAGGACTAGTTCCTCTGTTCTCCACAGAATACATATAGACAGAGAGAGATAACAGACAGACTGTCAGGACTAGTTCCTCTGTTCTCCACAGAATACATATAGACAGAGAGAGATAACAGACAGACTGTCAGGACTAGTTCCTCTGTTCTCCACAGAATACATATAGACAGAGAGAGAGATAACAGACAGACTGTCAGGACTAGTTCCTCTGTTCTCCACAGAATACATATAGACAGAGAGAGATAACAGACAGACTGTCAGGACTAGTTCCTCTGTTCTCCACAGAATACATATAGACAGAGAGAGAGATAACAGACAGATAAACTGCAGGACTAGTTCCTCTGTTCTCCACAGAATACATATAGACAGAGAGAGAGATAACAGACAGACTGTCAGGACTAGTTCCTCTGTTCTCCACAGAATACATATAGACAGAGAGAGAGATAACAGACAGACTGCAGGACTAGTTCCTCTGTTCTCCACAGAATACATATAGACAGAGAGAGAGATAACAGACAGACTGTCAGGACTAGTTCCTCTGTTCTCCACAGAATACATATAGACAGAGAGAGATAACAGACAGACTGTCAGGACTAGTTCCTCTGTTCTCCACAGAATACATATAGACAGAGAGAGAGATAACAGACTGTCACGCCCTGGCCTTAGTATTCTTTGTTTTCTTTATTATTTTAGTTAGGTCAGGGTGTGACATGGGGAATGTTTATGTTTTGTTGGTTTTGGGTGTTGTTTATGGTAAAGGGGTTGTGTATAGTATATGGGTTTGTGTGGAGTACATGTTTCTAGTGTTGTCTATGTGTGTTTAGTTGTCTAGGAGAGTCTATGGTTACCTGAATGAGTTCCCAATTAGAGACAGCTGATTTCGGTTGTCTCTGATTGGGAGCCTTATTTAGGGTAGCCATAGGCTCTCATTGGTTGTGGGTAATTGTCTATGTAGAACGTTTGTAGCCTGTATGTATGTGCACAACGTTTGTAGCTTCACGGTCGTTTTGTTGTTTTGTTGTTTGTATAGAGTTTTGTGTCGTGTTCATCTTCGTTCGTGTTAAAATAAAAGAAGATGGCTTATTTTCCAAAAGCTGCATTTTGGTCCGTCAATCCGCCACACGATCGTGACACAGACAGATAAACTGCAGGACTAGTTCCTCTGTTCTCCACAGAATACATATAGACAGAGAGAGAGATAACAGACAGACTGTCAGGACTAGTTCCTCTGTTCTCCACAGAATACATATAGACAGAGAGAGATAACAGACAGACTGTCAGGACTAGTTCCTCTGTTCTCCACAGAATACATATAGACAGAGAGAGATAACAGACAGACTGTCAGGACTAGTTCCTCTGTTCTCCACAGAATACATATAGACAGAGAGAGATAACAGACAGATAAACTGCAGGACTAGTTCCTCTGTTCTCCACAGAATACATATAGACAGAGAGAGATAACAGACAGACTGTCAGGACTAGTTCCTCTGTTCTCCACAGAATACATATAGACAGAGAGATAACAGACAGATAAACTGCAGGACTAGTTCCTCTGTTCTCCACAGAATACATATAGACAGAGAGAGAGATAACAGACAGACTGTCAGGACTAGTTCCTCTGTTCTCCACAGAATACATATAGACAGAGAGAGAGATAACAGACAGACTGTCAGGACTAGTTCCTCTGTTCTCCACAGAATACATATAGACAGAGAGAGAGATAACAGACAGACTGTCAGGACTAGTTCCTCTGTTCTCCACAGAATACATATAGACAGAGAGAGAGATAACAGACAGACTGTCAGGACTAGTTCCTCTGTTCTCCACAGAATACATATAGACAGAGAGAGAGATAACAGACAGACTGTCAGGACTAGTTCCTCTGTTCTCCACAGAATACATATAGACAGAGAGAGAGATAACAGACAGATAAACTGCAGGACTAGTTCCTCTGTTCTCCACAGAATACATATAGACAGAGAGAGAGATAACAGACAGACTGTCAGGACTAGTTCCTCTGTTCTCCACAGAATACATATAGACAGAGAGAGAGATAACAGACAGACTGTCAGGACTAGTTCCTCTGTTCTCCACAGAATACATATAGACAGAGAGAGAGATAACAGACAGACTGTCAGGACTAGTTCCTCTGTTCTCCACAGAATACATATAGACAGAGAGAGAGATAACAGACAGATAAACTGCAGAACTAGTTCCTCTGTTCTCCACAGAATACATATAGACAGAGAGAGATAACAGACAGACTGTCAGGACTAGTTCCTCTGTTCTCCACAGAATACATATAGACAGAGAGAGAGATAACAGACAGACTGTCAGGACTAGTTCCTCTGTTCTCCACAGAATACATATAGACAGAGAGAGATAACAGACAGATAAACTGCAGGACTAGTTCCTCTGTTCTCCACAGAATACATATAGACAGAGAGAGAGATAACAGACAGACTGTCAGGACTAGTTCCTCTGTTCTCCACAGAATACATATAGACAGAGAGAGATAACAGACAGACTGTCAGGACTAGTTCCTCTGTTCTCCACAGAATACATATAGACAGAGAGAGATAACAGACAGACTGTCAGGACTAGTTCCTCTGTTCTCCACAGAATACATATAGACAGAGAGAGATAACAGACAGACTGTCAGGACTAGTTCCTCTGTTCTCCACAGAATACATATAGACAGAGAGAGATAACAGACAGACTGTCAGGACTAGTTCCTCTGTTCTCCACAGAATACATATAGACAGAGAGAGATAACAGACAGACTGTCAGGACTAGTTCCTCTGTTCTCCACAGAATACATATAGACAGAGAGAGATAACAGACAGATAAACTGCAGAACTAGTTCCTCTGTTCTCCACAGAATACATATAGACAGAGAGAGAGATAACAGACAGACTGTCAGGACTAGTTCCTCTGTTCTCCACAGAATACATATAGACAGAGAGAGAGATAACAGACAGACTGTCAGGACTAGTTCCTCTGTTCTCCACAGAATACATATAGACAGAGAGAGATAA